>NC_054704.1:100056215-100098715 GCF_016097555.1 Gigantopelta aegis | reverse complement strand
AAATAAAATTGTAAAACATCATCTGTTAAGTTAGTAAATGTTTCAAATGTGTGACTCCTATGGACATAACTTACATGTGTAAATCCTCTCATAACGAATGGCCAATAAATAATTTCTGGGAAAGAATTTTACTTTGACTTCATATTATACACTATATATGTGGTGCGATAAATGCACATGAACTTTTTCCGTAGGTATAAATGGATGATTCGTCCAAACAGAAAATACAGATGCATTACCCAACCCAATACCCAGTGTTTTTGGATATTTTATGAATTTCTGAAATCCACTCAAAAATTATACAAAATATTATCCGTTTTAAAATTTGCCTGTCCAAACCAAAGGTGTACTGCGAAAACATTTAGCATTTTAAATAGTTATAACTGATTTTGATTGAAACATATTTTATTGCACATAATTATACATGTATATATATATATATATATATATATATATATATATATATATATATATACACACACACACACACACACACACAAAAGGATTGGACACAAGTTATCAAACTTACGAAGCTGTCTCGCATAACTAATTGTGTGGCTTATTACAGATTTTAGTGATAACAACAAGTTGAAACTCCGTCTTGTGAACGTTCAAGGTTTCTCGCCATGTGATAATCTCTGGAACATCCCCTTCGAGTTGTTCGAGTTGTTCTAGTTCCCAAACCAGTGCCAATATTCGGAGATAATGCTCGTTTGTCTGCCATCACAATCGAGCCGTTCGAGAGACACTCGAGTTGAGGAATTCTTACACTTGTAGTCGCCAGTATAAACCCGATGATTCGTCATTACGAATGTCGTCTGCGACGGTCAAGTGTTAACCCCTTCAGCGCTGACCGTCCCATGATCCTCACGAAGCGCAGATAAACGTCAACCACAAACCTCATCGAGATATTTAATTGAGTTTTATGGATTTTACTGCAGTACTTAATCTAATCCGCAGAGCTTTAAATTCCCTTTTGCCCCGTTTGATGGTGAATTAAGAGAAATCCGGAGTCTGACGACCGCCGGCAGAGGTCTGGGTAATATAACTTGTCTTAATGTTTGCTGTTTGGTCGCATCGATGGAACGGCCGGACAGTCTCAAAACTAGAGGGGTTGGCTTACAGAAAGCAAAACAAAAAGAAAAACAAAACAACCTAAAAACCCCATACAAAAACAACAACGACCCCCCCCCCCCCCCCCCCCAACAAAACCAGAAACAATTGGCTCCCCCCTCGGGAAATTTAGAGGACATGCCCAGCTAGACGTGCTTGAAAATTTGATGGATGTAATCACGTTGACTGACAAACTCCTTTACTCTCGGACACTTTTCCTCGGTTCTCCACAGGTTTGCCAAGGACAGATGTACCTGAAACTTCAGTAGATGAAAGTGTCAAATGGTTCATTAATTGAAAACTGGCACAGCGTTCTGTGGAGAGATATATTTTTTTAGTGTTACCAATCAACGATAGATGGGGTGGTAAAGGGCGACACCAAATTGTACCTAGAGTTCACCAAATTACAAAATTGATGAGTCTGGCTTTCCCCCGCGCAAGACAACTTGATATTTGATTGAGGAAGGCCAGTCCTACCAATAAACAATAGATGGAGGCGGCAAGACATGATACCGAAGGGTATCTAGAGTTGAATGCGTTCGCTTGATTGTTTCAAATGTCAGTAGTAATTGACGATTTGTAGGCGTAGGAAATTGTTAGCAACTGGGTGGGGGAGGGGGGGGGGGGGGGGTGAGCAGTTAATTTGCCTTTCAACTAAGGAGATCCATAATTTTCAGATTTAGAATAACTTCCCCCTTGCCCTATCCCATCTCCGCTCCCGATGTACATTTAGTTTGACACAATTGTTAATTTCATTTTAACTTCAAATATTCATAATCTTCCGACACCTATGGCATTTTGACATAAACCTTCATGATGACAGAATGCCATCCCCAAGTTCAATCAGCTAACGTTTCGCTAACGTTCGCGAACCTTTTGAATGGTTCCCGACGTGGCCATTTGGTTTACCGTAAAGCGCATAAACCAGTCTAGCGGACGTTTTTCTGCACGGTCTGGTTGAACTCGGCCCATGTGTCTCTGTGATCCACATCCCCCTGACCTCCTCTGCCCCGTCAACCTGGATTTCATTACACCTCTTCCGGTTCTGTTGTGCTACACTTTTAGCTAAAAGGACAGCGCCAGTTGTACTGCCCTGCGGATCTAGCTCAACAGTTTAGACGACGAGCACATGAATCTGAAGACCCGACTGCCAGCGGGGCCTGGAAGACACCAATCATCTTCTGCTTGTCTCTCTATTAAGGTATTAGGTTCTGCAAGCCCTCCGTCACACGAGACTTTTGTTTTGTTCGACCTTTAAATATTATGTTACATTCTAGTAGCACTGACCATAATTGCAGTGTTCGGCACCGATTCTTGCACGCCTTCTGTTGTCGTTCCCAGGAAGAAGATTCGCAATTACAACCGTCTTGCAGGAAATGTGCGAACTGTCATTACCGTCTAGTGATGCCATGATAATGAGGCAATGATATGACCTTCTGGCACTAGAAACTTTGTGTTGATTTGGGCATAATGCAAAACAGTGATAGACAGCGTCTGAGGAGCGGGAGATCATAGGATCAATCGTTTACAGTGGACCTGGGTTTTTCTCAACAGTGACCCACGTCTGGCATATCAAAAGTCAGTCTGTCTCTCTCTCTGTCTGTTTGTCAGTTTCCCCCTCTCTCTCTCTGTCTGTCCGTCTGTCTCTCCCTCCCTGTCTGGCTCACTCTCTTTAATATTTTGTCCGATTAAAATCATGTTTCCAACATACATATTTAAAAAAACCCAGGGTTTACAATTTTTAATAAAGTTATAAATTTAGTCCAGTTACTAATATACTAAAATATATGTTTTCATTTTCCATTTTAACATACAAATATGCCTTGCACCTTCTCACTCCAGATGTCTGAACTCTTTTTAAAATCTAACTGGCAGTCTTTGGGTCTGTTGTCCTAGCTACCTTTCACATTTACTTCATTTTAAAAAGTTTAATAAAAAAAAAACCGAATTTAAATTGATTACCGCAGGCGCCACTGCCTCACCGGCGAACCTGAATCCAATCACGCTGTTGTGAGTGTTTTCTCATTGGAACTCTTTAGTTCGTGAGGGTATAAAAGGCTGAGTGATCGTATCAGACACCATCACTGATCGGTGCCGTATATATTCACTTCCTGTTCTCCACCTATAAGACTAGCAGCGGAAATTTGATGCATAACAGGTCTTCCCTGGGGAACGTTTGCCAAATAGCCAGCGCATTCTATCAGTGATACAGCAGCGATAAATCTTTTCACGAGAAACAGTTTAAACGGACCGAGATGAACTAAAAAGAAATGACACAATCAATTACCATTCCACCAATACGCTGTCTGCGTAACCATTGGTGGATTGGTAATGCGTTGCATTGCGTGGCAAGGTATGACATGGCATGTCGCTCTACTCTACTTGTTCACGGTTGTTTCCTCCGGAACGCAGCCCATACCTTATCATACCCCCCCCCCCCCCCCCCCCCCCCCCGACACACACCTCTTTCTTATCCAACGGGGTGTCATCCGGAACGCTGGTATTCTTTATCGTATTTTCCTCCTTTTGAAATCTTTTCACCAATGATTTGTTGCTTGGTTGTTGTGGCGTAAACTGATGTTGTGATCACAACCGGATACAGATCGGCGTGAGGCGACGGTGCTATAATACGATAAACGAGTCTTTGATGTGGTCAAATCAATGGCTTGACGATGTGATAAGCGCATATTACCTTGATCAATAACATCTATCGCACGCCAATCACTGTCAACACAGGGTGCCTATGAAACGTAACAGAAAAGTCCGGGCGACGCAGAAAGTTTTGTAATTATTAAATAGGTCAATCGAATATATGGTTAGTTCTAGTACTTATGTAACAATCAGACTGAACAATCAGGAAAATGCATTTTAAAAAGGTATAGGCTTGCTGGGTGTTTAAAAACTGAATCCTAGCTAATCGCAGTGTTTGAGTGATGTGTACTTGTAAAAGTTACGTCATTTAGCCCGAGTGTCCGCTGACTTAACACTGCTAAAGGCGAAGTCACACAAATAGCCGACAGTAACAAGACAAACATTAAGATTTCACCATTGTGATGTAATCGGCTATTGTCATACGAGGCACCCATGTCGCGTGACATCGTTTTTAGGCTCAAAACCCATCACTTGGTCTGGGTCTGGCAAATTTGGCAAAGACACCATAACCGGTGTATCATGACGCGTAGGTCTATAACTGGTACTTGTTTTCAATATTATCTTGACTACTTTCATATCTTCAAATGTGTTTTCTTCTATAAACACCAACACTAATTGTGAGAACTCCACCTTCAATAATACATACATTTCCAGTTGTTTGTTAAGAGAAAACGTAAGCTTCGAACATTGTGCAGCGACCAGTCTGGTAGTATGAAAATATAGCGCATGTTCTATGTCGTCTGTTGCCAGGGGCTTAATTCACAAAGCTCTCTTAGGCTCTGCTAGACAACAAAGCATCCTCTTTGTAAGTCTTTTAGCATTGCACTATAGAGAT
This sequence comes from Gigantopelta aegis, assembly GCF_016097555.1. Taxonomy (NCBI): domain Eukaryota; kingdom Metazoa; phylum Mollusca; class Gastropoda; order Neomphalida; family Peltospiridae; genus Gigantopelta; species Gigantopelta aegis. The sequence continues at coordinate 100,094,115 of NC_054704.1, read as the reverse complement.
ATGGGGCCTAATTCACAAAGCTCTCTTAGGCACTGCTAGACAACAAAGCATCCTCTTTGTAAGTCTTTTAGCATTGCACTATAGAGATATGGGGCCTAATTCACAAGGCTCTCTTAGGCTCTGCTAGACAACAAAACATCCTCTTTGCAAGTCTTTTAGCATTGCACTGCGAGATCTGTCTTCTATAGAGATATGGGGCCTAATTCACAAAGCTCTCTTAGGCTCTGCTAGACAACAAAGCATCCTCTTTGTAAGTCTTTTAGCATTGCACTGCGAGATCTGTCTTCTATAGAGATATGGGGCCTAATTCACAAAGCTCTCTTAGGCTCTGCTAGACAACAAAGCATCCTCTTTGTAAGTCTTTTAGCATTGCACTGCGAGATCTGTCTTCTATAGAGATATGGGGCCTAATTCACAAAGCTCTCTTAGGCTCTGCTAGACAACAAAGCATCCTCTTTGTAAGTCTTTTAGCATTGCACTGCGAGATCTGTCTTCTATAGAGATATGGGGCCTAATTCACAAAGCTCTCTTAGGCTCTGCTAGACAACAAAGCATCCTCTTTGTAAGTCTTTTAACATTGCACTGCGAGATCTGTCTTCTATAGAGATATGGGGCCTAATTCACAAAGCTCTCTTAGGCTCTGCTAGACAACAAAGCATCCTCTTTGTAAGTCTTTTAGCACTGCACTGCGAGATCTGTCTTCTATAGAGATATGGGGCCTAATTCACAAAGCTCTCTTTGGCTCTGCTAGACAACAAAGCATCCTCTTTGCAAGTCTTTTAACATTGCACTGCGAGATCGCAAAGTTGTGAGAGTTTAGTGAATTAGGCCCCATATCTATAGTTTGTGTCACAATTAGTGCAATTGCTGTATTTGTGTCTGGTACCATACTCGCCCGACTCAGACCTAGACCCAGCTTCGGTCTGGTGTGGGCCTTATACTGCAGAGTACGGCCAGATATAAGGCTGTTCAAGAACTGACCACATGCAATAAAATGTTAATTAAATCTATGTATGTATGGACATGACTGGAGGCATGCAGCAGAGTCACCAGACATAAAATAATGATTATGGCGCCACCTACCTCCTCAATATAATCAGTTCAGCAACAGTCCTAATGGTATTTCCGACACGTTTGTCAAGAAGCATTATTGTAATTATGTCCAAAGAACATACAACTTTGCAAAATGTGAACAGATTTTTCGTTATAGTGTGGTTACGGCAAAGAATATAGGTCACAGTACATTATATATAGGCCACGTGTCTTTGACATACCTTTTTCCCTATTGTATGGTCACTGTAGACAATTTTAGGTCACAGTACATGAGATATAGACCATGTTTCTTTAACATACCACTGTCCCTATAGTGTGGTCACTGTACATTCAGGCTAGGCCGTGACATTATTTATGGAACAAGTCTTCTTAATAATATACACACGGCAAAAACCAAATTAACAAAGTGTGATAATGGGATGGGATGCGTCTCCCTGGGGACACCGCGTCACTGTGTCATGTGTCCAGCTAACAGATAGGAATGCTAATAAATTATGTTCCTGTCTCATATATAATGTTCATATTGGACACTGAAATAAGATGAACACCATTTGGGATTGGTCAACGTGCGTGACCTATTTAATGAAGGAAGGAAGGAAACGTTTTATTTAACGACGCACTCAACACATTGTATTTACTGTTATATGGCGTCAGACATATGGTTAAGGACCACACAGATATTGAGGGAGGAAACCCGCTGTCGCCACTTCATGGACTACTCTTTTCGATTAGCAGCAAGGGATATTTTATATGCACCATCCCACAGACAGGATAGTACATACCACTGCCTTTGGTTCACCAGTTTTGGAGCACTGGCTAGAACGAGAAATAGCCCAATGGGTTCACCGATGAGGATCGATCTTAGACCGACTGTGCATCAACGAACGCTTTACCACTGGGCTACGTCCCTATTTAATGAAGACATTGTCTTATAGTTAATCAATAATGTCAGAGCGTGTATTACAACTACCATTGTTTTCAGTAGCAATGTACAAAAGGTTAGACAAACATGGATAATAGTTCATAATTTATAAAATCACGCCAGGAAATAAGGAATTCTGCCTATATAGTGTTAAACCAATTGGATAGAAAGCAGAACATGCTTGTCAAACCTGCTGGTTATTAGAAAGCGTCCGAATGACATTTGCTGCCAGCTTCCTGTCGAGTTCGAGCTTTAAGTATTCAGTAGGATGCATATGTGAAAAGTAATGACATAATCCCAGTGATAGCAGAGTCCTAACGCACTAAACAGTCATATCACCACACTGTCTTCAACCTCTACATACACAACACACTGAGTGCAGGAGAGCACGTACATAGGCTCTGCCTGTTGTATAATCCTTTTGACGTTTTTCTGATCAATAAAATATCTCAAAACAAAAACACTGAATGCAGAGACCAAACACAGCATACATGATTTGGTTTAGAAGACTGTGTCAGTTTAACAAACAAGAAAGACATACAGATATCAGGGATATGATATGTGGACCAACCCCCTTCACAGAGATAATTTAAACGCAGTTTTTGTTTCTCTTGTTAACATGCTTTAGACTATATCGGTGAAAAATAGCCGCGCCTTCATTAACCATTGCAATATATATCCAAGTTAACTGGCGGTTCATAGAGTAGCTACGTGTATTTCTCGTGTGTGTGTGTGTGTGTGTGTGTGTGTGTACATCCGTGATTGTATGCACGTATTGTCCAGTTACTGTGCCATGCTGTAAATTAATAAACGTAAAATAAACAGCAGGCAGTCTGTAGCTAATATTAAAATTAAACTGTTAAGAATTCCACTGTAGTTTATTATTTTTGAACAACTCTGTATGCACAATTAGTTAATATGCTTTTAATCTAAAGTTACTTAAAGATTTATCTTCTAATCGTCTTTGTTATATGTCGTGTTGAGTCGTGCATGTAGACATAGGTAAAGGTTATATGTACTTCACAAGGTGGTTATTTACTCATTTATTAAATTTAATTTATTTGTCTATTTATTTAATTTGATTATTTATTTATTTTATCTTTATTTTCGAGCTTATATCCAAATAAGGTTCAGTAGTTGTCCTGGATACACACCTTAGTCACCTCGGCTGTTTGTTAGTTGTTAGTTCAACTTAGTGGCTAGTGAGAGAGGGGTGGCGCAGTCGTCGTACAGTTGACCCATTAAAGCGACAGAGCCCAGTTTTTAAACAATACAACATGCTTTTCACGGTTAGAGCCGTTTTTTGATAGTTGAAATCAGACATTAGTTACAAGTTAATGTCTAGAATATCCGTTTCCGTGCATTTTAAGTGTTTATGTTCATCCTGGTGTATATAATGCCAGTAAGTGAATATTTTTTTATAATTCTAAAAACGTACGTACCTCTGAGCAGTAACGGTTATAGAGATGAGCTCTAATCTATTTGTGTGGGTATTTCCCCGTTTTAACGTCACAGACTCGTTTTACTGTGTTGTAACTGTATCTAGATGTGTTACAGGTTTGTAGATTAACTAAACTCGGTGTTTATCTTCACGGGTTGAAACTAGAACCTGCGACTTTTATCGGTTAAAACTCGCCCACCTCACCGTCCATAAGCCTTGCATTTTAAATCTTCGTGTTAAACCATCGGATTTAAACTGACAGTCCAGATAGTTGAGGTTCGTGCCCAGGACAGCGTGCTTGAAACATAATTCTATATAAGCACGAAATAAAGTATAAACGTACTATTGTGTTTGCCATAGTGTCTTACAGCCTATCAGTTTGCGTTACGTAGGCGTTACTTATATTAAGGTAGAAATCTATCAAATAGCATTCCTCTGGATCATGTTCGAGGCGCCCATAACGTTCCATAGATTACTAGTATTTAATACTGCCATGTCTCTCAGTGTGAAATATGACTGGTCTTCATCTTATAAACTGTCTCGCTAGAAAATTGACGTAATTTGATTTGAACAAATATCAATATACCAGGTACTATCATGCTTGATGATATGTCATAAAAATCGGCATGCAATTTTTGTTCAGAATTATGGTAGTGAGGCAGATATGTGAAAAAGATGTCAACATTTGGCAGAAAGTGTGAAATTTCTTATATAGGGGTATTTTGGTCTACTGATTTCAAAACTTGTGGGATTCAAGACGTCTGACAGGCTGATTAGCCGCCATCTTGAATTTAAACATGGCCACGATGACAAAATATCAATTGCTCATATTTTGGATTCTGAACCACAAAGGAGATTTGAATTTGATATATATCGGTATTTTGGTTTACTAATTTCAAATATTGGTGGATATAAGAAGTCTGACTGGCTCGTTAGCCGCCATTTTGGTTTTAAAGATGGTCGCCATGGCAAAATATCAATTGCTCATATTCTCATAGAGATACCAGGCTAACGCTGCTATATGCAATGTTTTAATCAACATAATTATACACCTGTAGAGTTCAAGCCAGAGCCCATGACTATAATTACAACGGTTTCTCACTCTTAAAGTAAATCAAACAAAATGGAAGGGAATATGCTGTTTGTTTTGGATAAAAATTGCTCTCCAACTTTTAGTGACGCTCTGCATATGTTTGAAGCACAATAATACCTGATAGATTTACATGAATTTACTGCCCAGATAAAACAACAAATCCGAAACCAGCTCTCACCAATAACAGGTATGGCAGAATTTAATTCTCTATTGACAGTTACACGAACTTCAAACTTTGACCCAGCGAGGTGCTACATTGTAAACTGCTATCTATCGATAATCGAACTTTGACCCTGCGAGGTGCTACATTGTAAACTGCTATCTATCGATAATCGAACTTTAACCCAGCGAGGTGCTATATTGTAAACTGCTATCTATCGATAATCGAACTTTAACCCAGCGAGGTGCTATATTGTAAACTGCTATCTATCGATAATCGAACTTTGACCCAGCGAGGTGCTATATTGTAAACTGCTATCTATCGATAATCGAACTTTAACCTAGCGGGGAGCTATTTCGGTATACTGCTATCTACCGATAATCGAACTTTAACCTAGTGGGGAGCTATTTCGATATACTGCTATCTACCGATAATCGAACTTTAACCTAGTGGAGAGCTATTTCGGTATACTGCTATCTACCGATAATCGAACTTTAACCTAGTGAGGAGCTATTTCGATATACTTCTATCTACCGATAATCGAACTTTAACCTAGTGGAGAGCTATTTCGGTATACTGCTATCTATCGATAATCGAACTTTAACCTAGCGGGGAGCTATTTCGGTATACTGCTATTTATCGATAATCGAACTTTAACCTAGTGGAGAGCTATTTCGGTATACTGCTATCTATCGATAATCGAACTTTAACCTAGCGGGGAGCTATTTCGGTATACTGCTATTTATCGATAATCGAACTTTAACCTAGTGGAGAGCTATTTCGGTATACTGCTATCTACCGAGACGCGTTATCATATTTTCATTATTTCTGCAAGACAACATCCACATTTTGTTTCTCCATAAAATAAGAGTGGCTCATCTTCCTGCGATCGTAATTATCGAGATTTCATTTTTACGAGGGAACACAAACATCTGTGTAATTCTGGAAATGGAAGAAAATTTAGGTCAGTATCGCGAGCCCGTTATTGGCCATTTTAGGCGTCTGCTCAATTGCGTGGCATAATGACTTCCGCCAGACTGTTTCTAAAGCCATATAACACTGACACCACACGCCAGATGACACCACGCGCCAGATGACACCACACGCCAGATGACACCACACGCCAGATGACACCACACGCCAGAAGAAGAAGTCATTAATAATATACAATATTTCGAAAACAAAATACTTTATTTGGTTGTTACTATGTTTTTCTCAAACATTTTATTTTGTTATGTTTTATGTGGGTTTTTTTGGGTTTTTGTGGGGGGTTTTTTGTGTGTAACGACACCACTAGAACACATTGATTGATTAATTATCGTTTATTGGATGTCAAACTTTAGTGATTTTGACATATAGTCTTAGAAAGGAAACCCGCTACATGTTTCTATTAGTAGGAAGGGATCTTTTATAGGCATCATCCCACAGACAGGATAGCACATACCACGGCCTTTAATATGCCAGTTGTGGTGCACTGACTGGAGCGGAAAACAGCTCACAACGGGATCGATACGAAACCGATCGTGCATCAAGCGAGTGCTTTATCACATGGCTATGTCTTGTCCGCATGTTTTAAGTTGTCATTTTGTTTTACTCTGATAACCATATACGTAAATATATACTTCTTACATATTGTATTCAATAACTTGTATGTCCCGCCCTCGATGGGGTAGTGGTTAAGCCATCGGGCATAAAATTGGTAGGTATTGGTTTCGCATCCTGGTACCGACTCAATGGGTAGGTGTAAGGACATTACACCGACTTCTCTCACTAACCAATAACAATGGGTAGATGTAAGGACATTACACCGACTTCTCTCACTAACCAATAACAATGGGTAGATGTAAGGACATTACACCGACTTCTCTCACTAACCAATAACAATGGGTAGGTGTAAGGACATTACACCGACTTCTCTCACTAACCAATAACAATGGGTAGGTGTATTGACATTACACCGACTTCTCTCACTAACCAATAACAATGGGTAGGTGTATTGACATTACACCGACTTCTCTCACTAACCAATAACAATGGGTAGATGTAAGGACATTACACCGACTTCTCTCACTAACCAATAAAAATGGGTAGGTGTATTGACATTACACCGACTTCTCTCACTAACCAATAACAATGGGTAGGTGTAAGGTCATTACACCGACTTCTCTCACTAACCAATAACAACTTACCATTAATCCACTGTCCTGGACAGACAGTCCAGTTAGCTGAGATGTGTGTGCCCAGGACAGCGTGTTTCAACCTTATTTGGATATAAACATGAAAATAAGTTTTTAAAAATCGCCACTGGCGATGTCAGAAGTTGTGCCTGGAACGGACGTGCCTGAACATTAAATTGATATAGGCACGTAAATAGAGTGAAGTGAAATGAAATGAATATTGAAAATGTATGTGTTACGTTTTATTTTGCTGCTTATTACTAAAATTAAGACGTGGTTTATGTCCAATTACAATTACATTTCTTCAGAGTTTAATCAATAAACCATTTGTGTAATTTGAGCAGCTTTTCTATTTACAAAATAGTAGTATATACCTATTTTGAATCGCATGCAAATGCAATCTACTTCATAAGATCCACATTAAGATACAATTTGCGCTATTTCTTAAGATCATAGCGGTACATAGTGTGTACTAGTTTAAACGTTCTTTCTTGTGGTCTTCGTCCGTACACATGTCCCTGTAATCTACATGTTACTTCACCGAATGCCGACATAGAATTGCGCTGAGTGCAGTCATGACACGAATATTCGGAAAAAGATTACATCACAAACGCATCGTAGCTTGCAATGAAATGGTAATACAAATATTTAATACTTTTCCCGAAAACACAAATAATACGAGCACTTAACTACATTTACCAGCAGATACAGATCATTCCACATCAAAGAACGGATTCCTGTAAAATTGGATAGAATTAGATTTCAAAGCATCTTGCCATATTCAAATATCTTGTCATGTTTTTCATATTTGATTAGGAAAATTTATTTCTTCTATAAGACCATCGTTGAGAAATAATCGAATAAAACAGCCGTCGTAAATCTGTCGTTTGTAGCGGAGAATCGACATGTGAAAAATAATATCAAATGTTAATGCTGATATATTACAGTATATATGTCGGATATCTCTAGAGATTTCCAAAGCTTATTTCACTGGAATTTATTGACGTAAAAAGGCCACAATTAGACCATATCAGGAGCGGATGTAATATGTTTCTAGAGGGGTGCGTCTTAAAGTGACATACCCTAGTTTTTAAACACTGTTTTTGATCATTTAAATTAGAAGTACATACATGTTATTATTTAGCATATTAATTCTAGTACACCTGCATTGGTTCTGGTCATCCAGGTTTTTGCAAAACCTCAAAATGCATTTTTTTCAAAATTCTAAAACCGCATTTTCGTCTGAGAAATAATGGTTAACGAGATAAGCTGTAGTAATTTTTAGACGGTATTTCCCTGTTTTAAAATCACAGACTGTAGCCTCTCTCAGTTATAACATTATCCCAGTAGGTGCTGCAGGTGTGTAGATTATCTCGGGTTGAAACTAGGCTCTGCGCCGTTCAAATAAACGGTACCAACATTATTTTAAAATACTCTATATGGATATTAATATTATATTAATATATATTAACATTAACATCTAATATACTTGTTTTGATTTAGTAAACTAGTCTGAGAGTGACAGTCCTCTTTATGGTGCAAGAAGAGTGTCGTCTCTAGTAAAGAATCTCCTCAAGAGTGGCTGTCCTCCTATAGACGAGGCACTTAATAAAGATTCATGGAATGAACCAGTATTTTGCCAAATACCCATTCGACTCTGCATTGAGCAGAGATATGACCCTGATGACGTATTACGGTTTTGTCGTTCAGATTATATAAAGTTAAATATATTCCAGGTTTTGTCGTTGATAAGCAATACTATATTAAATAAGTCCATTATATCAACTCACCATGGTAGTAAACATTTAAATGTAATCTCATTTGTAAGCTACTGACAACGTTAAATATATTCCAGGTTTTGTCGTTGATAAGCAATACTATATTAAATAAGTCCATTATATCAACTCACCATGGTAGTAAACATTTAAATGTAATCTCATTTGTAAGCTACTGACAATGTTAAATATATTCGCGGTTTTGTCGTTGATAAGCAATACTATATTAAATAAGTCCATTATATCAACTCACCATGGTAGTAAACATTTAAATGTAATCTCATTTGTAAGCTACTGACAATGTTAAATATATTCCAGGTTGTGTCGTTGATAAGCAATACTATATTAAATAAGTCCATTATATCAACTCACCATGGTAGTAAACATTTAAATGTAATCTCATTTGTAAGCTACTGACAAAGTTAAATATATTCCAGGTTTTGTCGTTGATAAGCAATACTATATTAAATAAGTCCATTATATCAACTCACAATGGTAGTAAACATTTAAATGTAATCTCATTTGTAAGCTACTGACAAAGTTAAATATATTCCAGGTTTTGTCGTTGATAAGCAATACTATATTAAATAAGTCCATTATATCAACTCACCATGGTAGTAAACATTTAAATGTAATCTCATTTGTAAGCTACTGACAATGTTAAATATATTCCAGGTTTTGTCGTTGATAAGAAATACTATATTAAATAAGTCCATTATATCAACTCACCATGGTAGTAAACATTTAAATGTAATCTCATTTGTAAGCTACTGACAATGTTAAATATATTCCAGGTTTTGTCGTTGATAAGCAACACTATATTAAATAAGTCCATTATATCAACTCACCATGGTAGTAAACATTTAAATGTAATCTCATCTGTAAGCTACGGACAATGAAATGCTTTGTCATATTATGGTATCGAAGAAATTTAAGAAGGAAGGAAGGAAATGTTTTATTTAACGACGCACTCAACACATTTTTATTTACGGTTATATGGCGTCAGACATATGGTTAAGGATCACACAAATATTGAGGGAGGAAACCCACTGTCGCCACTTCATGGGCTACTATTTTCAATTAGCAGCAAGGGATCATTTATTAGTACCATCCAACAGACAGGATAGTACATACCACGGCCTTTGTTACACCACTTGTTGAGCATTGGATGGAACGAGAAATAGCCCAAAGGGCCACAAGAAATGTAAGAATGTTTAAACAAGGGAAAATAATTTATTGCATAAAAGCTCAGTTTAAAATGTGTATTGTACCTTGCAGGATATGTATTTCAACCTCTATAGTGCAATGCATGTTGACTGTACGCTACGTGGCACTATACACATTTACTGAGTAGAGATAGTAGTATTTGACAAATAACCTTTCCTCATATTGCTACCAGTCAAAACTTTAGTTCCTATTGCTGCGTTATTACAGTTCTCGTGCAACTCGAACTATGACCCGGAAACCCGCGATTGGGTAAAAGTTTGTTTTGTTTAATGACACCACTAGAGAACATTCATTTATTAATAATCGGTTATTGGGCGTCAAACCACTGGTAATGTTGACATATAGTCTTAGAGAGGAAACCCGCTACATTCTTCCATTAGAAGCACATGATCTCTATAAGGCACTTTCCCCACAGACAGGACAGCACATACAATGATGTTTGATATCCCAGTCATATAAACCAATCAGAGAATAGGTCCACTGAGGGGATTCGATCCTTCGACCTGATCACCTCAGCGAGTTTTCTATCCACTGACCTAGATCGAGATCTTGTACAATGCATTAACCATCACCACAAATGGGCCTTTAAACGAGATATATCCATATCTGATGAGAGAGGACAGTCGTGTTACTCCATAATGAGTATGTACCGAAAATAACCGAAAATAACTAAGCACTCTCAACTTCTATTTCATTTAAGTTTCCAGTTAACTGAGGTTCATGTGGAAAAAAAAAGTCATTTATTTTGATAGATCGGGATTTAAAAAAGGAGAAAGTTTGTTCAGACGATCGCCGATGCTTTATGGGTGTATCATTAATTTATCTAACTGAATAGATTTTTCTAGCACAGCTCGCTCAAACTATGAAGAATGTGAGTCATTTGGATCTGTGGGAAACCGAGCGGAATAAACTGTGATTGATACTGTATTGGTAAGAGGTTTCTTTATCGATATACTCTGCACATCCAAACTAATCTATGCTCCAACCTTTCAATTAGGGTCATGTTGGTGGTAATTTAATAGCCTCCTATTTTCTCCCATCTAAGCAGATCACGTGACATAATTGATAACAGTTTCATTTACGTTTGTAAATGTCTACTGTAGAGTTGTTAAGTGAACTCGCTGTAATAAAAGTTGATTTAATTTGTCGCAGTTTGACATAATGTACGATTATGGTAACTAAATCGACCTTATAGCCTTTGTTTGCGGTAATCCTATCAGCGTCATTCGCTTTGTTAATTGAAACTAAATCGACCGTATGAATAGTCTGAACACTATTATAACAAGATTAAAATTCATTATAACCAAATTAGACTCATACTTTAAAGCGACTATCCTAATTTGCTGCATTGTAATATGTTTTGACTAATAAAGTTTTGTTATTACGTATTAAATATATTTTCTTGTTTAGAATATCAGTGTTTGTTTCAATTTGTTTCCTAAGAAATTAATTTGGTATCCCAATAATTTCGTACGTACGAAAACAATATATATTAGGAAATAAAATGTTGACCTAGTGTAACACTGGCATTATAAAAAAAACCCACGGTTAATATACAACCACTAACATTTTATTTAATATGTGATTAAAGTCGTTAAAAAACTCTGTTTGTAGACATCATCTTATTAATTGCGGAAAACTGAGGATAGTCGCTTTAAATTATCTTTAACCAAAGAAACGTTACCCCTCGCAGTCTGTAGTAGTATCTAAAGCGACATAATATGTGGACGTCATAGTCTGAATTCACTGTCTCCAAATTGACTACGTAGTCTGAATTCACTGTCTCCAAATTGACTACATAGTCTGAATTCACTGTATCCGAATTGACCACATAGTCTGAATTCACTGCATCTAAATTGACCACATAGTCTGAATTCATTGTATCCGAATTGACCACATAGTCTGAAGTTAGTGTCATTCATTCATTTCAACTTATTTTCGTGCTTATATCCAATTAAGGTTCAAGCACGCTGTCCTGGGCAGACACTTCAGCTATCTGGACTATCTGTCCAAGTCAGTGGGTTAGTTGTTAATTGTTAGTGGTTAGTGAAAGAGAAGAGGGTGTAGTGGCCTTACACCTACCCATTGAGTCCTTAAAACTCACTCTGGGTGGAAGCCGGCACCGAGCTGCGAACCATGTACCTACTAGCCTTATGTCCGATGGCTTAACCACGATGTCACAGCAGGTTAGTTAGTGTCAGTCTAAATTCTATGTAAAGATAAAGAGTTCATACTCTTAATTAGTCTAAGGTAGTATCTAAATTATCATCGTCTTCTGCATTCCCTGCAACCGACTTGATCCCATAGTCTGACTTCACTTTAACAAAACAGGCTTCCTACTCACAGTCAGTAGTAGTATTTAAACCAACATCATGGTTTGATTTTATTGTAATCAAATCGACCTTAAAGGATTTGTGAACAGACCACAAAACGTTGTCATTTTGTTCTGCATTGCCATACTATAAGTCTAAAAACATTTTTTTTTTTTTTTTAACTCTTAATTTAGTGTAAATAGCTTAAAACAACAAAATAATAAGGCAGTACCAAATCCTTCCCGACTTTTAATGAGCTGGTCTGTCACGTGGTCTGCTGACGTCAGAGACGCTACTGCCAGCCAGAGGAAGTGAGAAGCCAGTTCGTACGCGTGTGTTAGTTTCACTTTAATTTCCGCGATTATTTCTGAATGGCAAAACGGTGGGAAGAAAACTTTCACCTGGACATACAGCCGTACCAATTCGAAACGTAGCCCAGTGGTAAAGCGTTCACTTGATGCGAGGTCGGTTCCAGCCAGTGCACCACGACTGGTATATCAAAGGCCGTGGTATGTGCTCTCCTGTCTGTCAGATGGTGCTTATAAAAGATCCCTTGCTACTAAAAAGAAAATATAGCGAGTTTTCTCTCTAAGACTATGTCAAGATTGTCAAATGTTTGATATTCAATAGCCGATGAATAAATCAATGTGGTTTAGTGGTGTCGTTGAACAAAAGAAACTTTGTTCTTTTTTGTTCCTTGAATCCATATAGTAATCAGTCGTCATTGCCAAAAAATGTAAGGAAACTCCAATGTAAGCAAACTCCAATGTAAGCAAACTCCAATGTAAGCAAACGAATCGCAGTCGAAATCGGTCGTTAGCAAGTCGATCTCATTCATAGTCTACATACAAAATCTACATCTCATAGTAATACACAGTACAAGTTTTTTTTTATTGCTACAAGTTCTTTATTGCTATAAGCTATACAACTGATTATATTGTAACCAACGCAACAGACAAGTGTATTATTTTTTTATAAAGACAATTTTAAATGAGTTCCAAACAATGAAACTAATTCCTTAACACTTTGAATATTTAAAAACATATCTAGTGTTTCGGTGTGCCTTACAATGCATGTTATTTTAATATAGTCTGATATTCTCAAAGAAATGTCCGTTTCGTGCTGTGCAAAGATTAGACATTAGTACTGACCTTGAACAGGGAATAATCTGTATTTCTGGCATTCACTCACAAAATGTGATGATGCAAAAATTCATTGCTCTATAATTTCACAGATTAACATGAAGCTGCAAATTTATATACATTTTTTTCTTTATTCCGATGATTCGATTTTTGTTTAAACACGAAATAAATATAACCAAGAATACACGAGCTTAACGTCCGGTAAGTTATTACGGCTACACGAAATAGAAACAAGTCCCATGTGAAGTGCTGAACGCGTCTTTCAGTTTCAGAATCTTCCAAAGAAACCTTCATGTTCCCAATGTTGAATCAGTACTTGAGTTATGCACTCGAATTCGATCGTTTTTAAAATCGGATTACCTCGAGTATTTACGGTGCACTAGAAGAAAAAGGGAAAACACTGGAATACAAAACTTCATAGACAACAACAATCGTGCATATGCTTTTTCAATACAAAAGCCTAAATGAAAAGCGACAGATAGAGAGCAGTTAAAGAACAGGAACCCATTTGCACGTAAACGTAAATCGATGACTAAATCACATTTCGTATTATTACAAACAGAACAACTAATATAGTTTGAAAGACACATATTTCATTTTATTTAAACCTTTTAATGGTCCATCTTCCGTAATGATGTAAGTGTCTGTGTGAAATAGATGCCAAACACGTCAGCGTACGACAGGTATAACTGCTAGTTGCTAGGCGCCAAATTCACAAACCATCGTACACTTACGATTATCAGCGGTCGTACATTACAATTATTAGGTATCTATTCCATACAAAAAATTACGTCAATATGCAAGAACAAAAACTAGATTTCAGTATAGTTCGAGCTGTATTACTTGTACCCTTTATAACAAGTTTTTATTTGGAAAGTAAGAAACTAAAAACATTCGAAATATACGTGAATAATTTTCATTTGTTTTTACCACGATTCATGTTCAGTAATTACATAATTTTCTGTTGAGATTATTACGTAATGTTCTGAATGAAATGAACCACCACCACATGTAAACGTAATGTTCTGAATGAAATGAACCACCACCACATGTACACGTAATGTTCTGAATGAAATGAACCACCACCACATGTACACGTAATGTTCTGAATGAAATGAACCACCACCACATGTAAACGTAATGTTCTGAATGGAATGAACCACCACCACATGTAAACGTAATGTTCTGAATGAAATGAACCACCACCACATGTAAACGTAATGTTCTGAATGAAATGAACCACCACCACATGTACACGTAATGTTCTGAATGAAATGAACCACCACCACATGTAAACGTAATGTTCTGAATGAAATGAACCACCACCACATGTAAAGGTACAGCTGCACAAAGTTACGTAATGTTCTGAATGAAATGAACCACCACCACATGTAAACGTACAGCTGCACAAAGTTACGTAATGTTCTGAATGAAATGAACCACCACCACATGTAAACGTAATGTTCTGAATGAAATGAACCACCACCACATGTACACGTAATGTTCTGAATGAAATGAACCACCACCACATGTAAACGTAATGTTCTGAATGAAATGAACCACCACCACATGTACACGTAATGTTCTGAATGAAATGAACCACCACCACATGTACACGTAATGTTCTGAATGAAATGAACCACCACCACATGTAAACGTAATGTTCTGAATGAAATGAACCACCACCACATGTAAACGTACAGCTGCACAAAGTTCAGCAGCGTAGTGGCTTGGAGGGAGCGGGACGTAGCCCAGTAGTAACGCGTTCGCCTGATGCGCGGTCTGTCTGGGATCGATCCCCGTCGGTGGGCCCATTGCGCGTTTTGTCCTTCTAACCAGAGCTGCACGACTGGTATATCAAAGGCCGTTGTATGTGCTATCCCGTCTGTTGGATGGTGCATATAAACGATCCCTTGCCACTAAATAAAACATGTAGCGGGTTTCCTCTCTAAGACTATTTTTTTAGAATTACCAAATGTTTAATAGCCGATGAATAATAAATCAATCTGTTCTAGTGGTGTCGTTGCTCAAACTTCGTTTTATTTTATAATCAATGTATTTTTATTTCTACATTGGGAGGTAACAAGAGACGAGGGGAAACATTAATACCATGCCTATGTCCAATTAACGTTCAAGCACATCCACCCTGGGCCCAATCTATGACTTCGTCAGTGACTGAGTCCTGGGATGAAATCGTTAAACAGCAAACATACAGCATATATTAGAGCAAACAGATCCACAACAGCATTACCTCAATAGTTAGTTTAACCTTTTTCAGATGTTCTCAAAAGCTTTCGATCAATTAAGTTATTTGAACGGGTCTGCGTGGGTTGTTTCACCACGGGCAATATCACCAATATAGTCGCCATATATTAATGGCCGTTCTGTTAGTGCTCTTTACAACCGACGGCCTCGAATGTTACGCATCGACCTTGAACCAGCATCATACCAAAAAAAGCAAATGCAGGATTGGTGGTAAAAAAAGGGAGGGGTGGGGGTCTATCCCGAGTACTCTGCCGTTCGACAGCTTGATAGATGTTTCGACGGTTATAAACGCTATCTCGAATACAACCGTCCAAATGTCCGACTAGCTCCCGAACGGCAGCGTACTCGGGCCAGGGAGTGGATGGGCATGGAGAGGTGCAGGGACAATACCGACTGGATTAGAATATTGATACTAAATATGAGAGGGCACAGTTTGCAGGGTGTACTTGGTGGTCAAAACAGTATGGGGCGGTGCTGGTTAGCTTCTTCCAAATACGACCCTGCTAAATATATTGGTCAGTACCAAAAGATCAAAAAGACATATTGAACTTTTGAATACATTATAAAAGTCCGAATGGATTATAAATGAACTTTATAAATGAACTTTACAACTATATATTTGTAGCTAATTAACAGGAAAATTATATTTATTAACACATCATAATGTTGTTATATATAACACTGTTAGGTGCCATTTTAGTCACTATTTTATTAACTGCCTGCTCGTTTAGACTGTTAAATGAGAAACATGCCGCTGTCACATACGTCTGTCCTTTTATTTACAAGCAATGTACTGAGAAGACGTTTCTCGCCTAGGACACGACTACGACGAATTAGTCGGCATTTAGCGATAACAATAGCGCCGACGCGACGGTTTTGTCAGCGTTACACTAGTTCAGTTATGTATATAATAGTAGCAACACTATATTCTAATGTCCAGAAAACGTCTACTGATTATTCAGTCGACATTTGGCGACAGCGCCGACGCAACGACTATGGCGACCATTCTTACCAATGAGCTACAGCTAAGCGCCGCTCCCTATACTACAGTGAGTTGAAAACAAATTCGTTTCGCCAGCCCAGTGTTCGTTATGTTCACTCAGCGAAAAGAAAGTAGGCACGAAGTAGTTCTCTTGATCGATGTGAGGTCAGAGCCTCGGGCCTCGCAGTACTAGAACAAAAAATTCAACAAAATGAAATCCACTCCTGACCCACTAACGCCGATAGTACAAACATTTTCCAGCGGTCTTAGTCTTAAAAATAATGAAGAACCAAAAGTGTTCTTTTTAAATATATGTATATAGTTTTTAAATTAGAAAGAAAAAAAGAAAGAAAGAAAGAACGAGAAACCTACGGGTTCACTGCTTTAAACATGATCATGTTTTGTTTGTTACAGTTATAACTAGCTACTCTATTTGTGTTGGTATGGGGAATAT
Source organism: Gigantopelta aegis (assembly GCF_016097555.1). NCBI lineage: Eukaryota > Metazoa > Mollusca > Gastropoda > Neomphalida > Peltospiridae > Gigantopelta > Gigantopelta aegis. Next base: position 100,077,112 of record NC_054704.1, on the reverse strand, counting down.
TTCCACTCGAACAATGTATCTACACAACATTTGCCATATATATTAATTAGATTGTTTTGTATTCGGTTGCTTTGTATTTTATTTTGCATGGTATTGCTTTGCATTACATTACAAAAGATGTAACAAATATTGAATTGTGTTACAAGTTGTATTCTATTGTGATTTGATGTGTTATACGATACAGTATGTTATATCTCTGTTACATCATCGATGCAATCAAGTGTGTGTGTGTGGGGAGGGGGGGGGGGTAGACTAAACCACTGTCCACTCCACCGCCCGCACCAAACATCTTGAAAAAATAATGAACTTATGCGACCATGATAATAATGCGATAAAACATGGGAAAACACATTTATATGAAGCGGGAGGGGAAGCAAAGGATACTGCGATCAACTGTGACAATACGACGTTTCCACCCCCGCCTCATCTGAAGACGAATTGATATATGATAGCCTCCCAGCCACCCAGTTACTGGCACCTTCCAACACATGTGTCAAGTTGTACTGACGATGACATTTGGACATGGAAACAGGTGGTTTAATCTGTTGTGTTACACTCTTATCAGCTATTTAAAGGAACTAATGGGGAAATGCGGAAACACGCTGCGACTGAATTGCATTGGTAGCTTAAAAGCAGATGTCAGTTTGTTCAAGACTTCCGTTTATCTTCCAGTGCCGCCAAAAGTCACGTCTGCTCGGCTCAGTAGCCTCTCATGATATGCCCATTTCTGTCAGATATCTTTGTACCATATGCCCGTTTATTTCTACAATCTCTCTCTGGAAGTTCTCGTCACACAAATCGCTGATGTAGAAACATAAGCATACGAGACGGGAGAAGGGGTTGGCGGGGGAGGGGGGCAACTACTTGGAGAAAATTCTCAAAGTCGGGCAAAAACTATAGAAATATTCGAGCTAATCTGAAGCCTGTTGAAAATGTATTTCCTTTATTCCATAATCTATGTAAAAATGCGTAGTTATATTCGTTTTCAATCCTATATTGCTGTTTGGCAATAATGCTAATATGAATAAATGTTGTTTTCAAGATTCGGGCAGTTTCGTTTAATTCGGGCAAAAGCTAGCCTGCCCGCTACTGGGAGTCCGTACGCCTATGTGTAGGAAACGGGACTAGCAACAAAGGGACTGGAATGTTTTCTTTTACTTTTCACGGTGGTTATTGTAAAGAAGGAATCAATGTTTTATTTAACGACGCACCGCACTCAACACATTTAATTACGGTATTATGGCGTAGGACATATGGTTAAGGACCTCGCAGATAATGAGTTAGGAAACCCGCTGCTGCCACCAATGGGCTACTTTTTACGATTGGCAGCAAAAGATCTTTTAAATACAGCATCCCACAGGCAGGATAGTACATACCACGGCTTTTGTTACACCAGCTGTGGAGCCGTAGCTGGAACGAGAAGATAGTGATGATAGCGGTGTCAAAGATATGTTTGTGCTTAATAGTCCGTGATGAGATTGTGTCCTGAAGCATATTCATTGACCATTATTTTCATTGTCTTTCGTTTTGTTCTATTTTTGAAAACAAAATGTTAGGAAAAGCATGATAATAGTGATCCTAATTGCTGTCGAGTAGCTTTTACATTGGTAAGGACAGTTTTAGAAATTATACTTTATTGGAAGCGAGAACAAGACATTATAATTAATTTTAAATTTGTTTTACAGAATTTGTTTTTTAAATATCACTTCATTTGCATTTTACGTTTGAATCCTGTTGACAGAACATGCACAACACAATAATTTCGCCGCTCCCCCCCCCCCCCCCCCCCCCCCCTCCTCCGCCTTCTTATCATTATGTGTGACCCAGCGCTAAAAGCATTCGCTCATTAACTGTTGTATTACCCACGCAATCCCTGGCGACTTCAGACCAAGAGGTGCCAATCAGTGGAGAATAAAAAATAAGAAAAAACACATCCTTTAGTAATATGGCCATTTGAGTCAAGAGATAAAGAGAAAATAATGTTTCAATGCACCCAGTCTCGTCTACAATGGCTCTCTTCGATCCAGCGTTTCCTAAGATAACGACGTTTTTAGCGAGGGAAATGAAAATCTTAGAAGAAAGTTATCAATATGTGACCCGACCTGTGATTAATTACACGAGCAGACAATTGTAAATTATCCAAAATGGCGTGGAGCTGTTTATTTATTGTAATAAGCAGCGTCAAAACAGAGTAATTGCTTTGAGAGTTGGTCTCGCTCGACCATATGTACAAGAAATGATCATGTCTGCAATCGGGAAGCGATCAATACGCAAGGGTATTGCGAAAACTAAATTCGGACCTGCCTAGTCTCAAAGTATTACGCGCGAAAGGAAAGGAAACATTATTTAAGTACTCATCAATCACATTTTAATCTAGGGTATGCTGTGTCTAACATATGGTTATTTCGACATTTAGTCGAGAGAAAAAAATAACGAGGAAAAAACCCCGTTGTTGCAACCACACACATGTCACTCAAAACAACGCCAAAGACTTTATATAGTCACCTTCCAATATGTAGGACAGTACATACCATGGCCTTTGGTGTATTAATCAGCGAAGCACTCTATAGATCGAAGGATGGGAACTCAATTTTCGTCCCGTAAGAGGCAATACAGGGCCCCGTTCTACGAAGCGATCTTAGCGCTAAGAATCTTAGTAAGATCACCGTAAATGTATACGGTACTTATGCACCTTAGGTGATCTTAGCGCTAAGATCGCTTCGTAAACGGGGCCCAGAACAGCATAGGTAAACCTTGATTTGATATAAAGAAACAAAAAGCTAAAAAACTAAATTTAAATTGAGTAAAAATGTGAAATTGAGAGTTGACGTTTTACTGGACACGAACCTAGATTGTTTGTATAAAAGTGCAATGTTTTGTTTTTCTGTGTTTTTGGTCTTCCGTGTGATGACGAAGGCTGCCGGAAGGTGAGTGGTGGGCGAGGGACACCGAAACACTTGAAGTAAAACACTTACTGATTGCTCTTCTCTGCTCCTGTAGGAACGCTGGCATACGGAAATTAATATTCGCGGTCTAACAATCTTTCTTTCTTTTTCTTTTCTTTTTGTTTTGTTTCTTTTTTTGTTTCATTTCTTTGGGGTTTTTTTTACCCTTTTTTTAATCGATTTTTGGTGCAGCACTTAAACACCAGGATGGTTTGTTACTTTTTGTTTGTTTCTTTGTTATTTTTAAAATTATCTTTATTGTAAAATCTCATTAGACTGAAGTTACACTGAAAAAATGTAATGTACTGACGAACAAAGGCAGAACTTGATATTCTAATTATCTACGTGCTTTTAGTTCAAGAATGACATTTTTATTTTATCTCCAGGGGAGTGTAAAAAAATTAATCACATTTTCTAAATCAAGTTATAGATTGTGAGGTTTTTTTGGTAATTATATTTTACATTTACATTTCAGTAGAAAATCATGTTCGTATGAAGATTAATCTACATATATTTGATACGCATCTAATTATGGTAAGATATCCTATTTGATAAATGAGTAGAAAGAAAGAAAGAGATGTTTTATTAACGACGCACTCAACACATTTTATTTACAGTTATATGGCGTCAGACATATGGTTAAGGACCACACAGATTTTAAGAGGAAACCCGCTGTCGCCACTTTATGGGCTACTCTTTCCGATTAGCTGCAAGGGATCTTTTATTTGCGCTTCCCACAGGCAGGATAGCACAAACCATGGCCTTTGTTGAACCAGTTATGGATCACTGGTTGGTGCAAGTGGTTTACATTTACCCATTGAGCCTTACGGAGCACTCACTCAGGGTTTGGAATCGGTATCTGGATTAAAAATCCCATGCCTCGACTGGGATCCGAACCCAGTACCTACCAGCCTGTTGACCGATGACATAACCACGACGCTACTGAGGCCGGTAATATAAATGAGTAGATGCTAGAGTGTGAAAACACTGTATAATTCCGCCTACAGACCATTTCTCGACCGTACGTTTTGTCCATCCAATATTATGCTCCTAGATATAAATCGCCATTTGTCTGACAGCACATTTTAAACTACGGCAATTCTGGTGTCTACATCATTATTCAGAACAGAACCAAGTTAAAACCACGGACCCCAACTTTTAGGCAGTGCAAAATAGGTTCGGTTATTACAGGTTGTTTGCCGTTAACTAACATAATGCTTACAACCATATTACCTTGTGTGTAAATGGTGAATTTAGGCAAATCCTGTGTTTCTGATCATTCTGCTATATGTTCAACTCAAACATGATTGTATGCAACCCCCCCCCCCCCTCCACCCACCCAAAAAAAGAAAAAAAGAAAAGAAACAAAAAGAAGAAAAAGAAAAAAGCACGTAAAGATGCGTGTGTGGACGTGGGGTGGGATGGGGTGGGTGTTTGTCAACAGTTTAACCCTACTGCTACAATTTCCCCCTTTTTATATATTATCCAGAAATTCTTTTTTAGAAAAAAAAAACTATGTCATTATTATCTTCAGCCTAACATTTAATTCTGTTTGATTATTTAAAGAAGGGATTAACCGCAAAAGACACACGAATTATCAATATTTACTCGTTTCTGCAAAATGTTAATATTTGCAGTATACACTAGTTACCGTAAATTTCTCTTCAAACACCACACGATATATTGATGATCTCTTTGTGTGCTTTATGGGCAAATTTCATTCAAGTTCAATGAATAACTAAAGCTTTTAAGAAAGAAACCTTCTAGAATCTCATTAAATGTAGTATTTTTAAAGTTAAAGTGATATATTGTCCGATATTTCTCTCTGTTACTTCTATATAGTTGAAGTGTGAGTAAGATCTATTGATTGATTGAAACATATTGTATTGCTTTTTAAAGAGCAAATGGATCAGGCACAAGTTACACAACTTACTAGGCCTTCTCCATAATACACACATGTTACGACAGTAATATATTTAGCAATTTAAATATGAACAGAAATAAATATTACTGAAAAAGAGAGAAAGAAAGGAAGAATAAAGGAAACAGAAAAAGACGCAATAAAGTTTTCTGTGTTAGGTTTGCTAAAGGAAAACACAAAACACAAACAAGGCATCGCATAATGGCTACATAATGGCTACAAATATAATAATAGCAATAAAATTAAATAAATAAATAGTAATAATTTTACAATCCATACTTTATTTACTAATTAAGGAAAACGTTTTGTTTCATTTACATATTTATGTACATGAAACAATATTTCTTCGTTGTCTTCTTCGCTTTGAGCACTTTCCCCCGTTAAAATCAGTTCTAAATCTATTGGCTGAAATATTTGCAATGAATTCCAGAGAGCGTCTTTGCCTGTCATATAAAATACATTCATAGAAAAAATTATAATTGTTTTCGAAATTATATCCACAACTACACGAGAAATCGGTGCCAAGACCAACTCGATATAAGTCTGCTTTTAAATCACTACATCTGTGTCTTAACGTGGTATGCAATACATGTTCTCTTCTATTACCAAATGAATAACAGTGTGGCGCAACGCATGGCACATCGGGCTTTATGACTTTTTAAAATGAAGATACGTTTTGACAATTTCCAATTTCAGCTCGTAGGTTGTTCCAAACTGTTATTGTCGAATAGATAAATGACGATTGAAGTAAATTAGTTCTAGGATGTAAGGAACTCTTTGTCCAACTGTTTGTGGGATACTGTGTATGATACAATCAAGAGTCATACATTTCGTTATTTTAAACATAGTACACAGCGTTTTAAATTTACGCCTGGAAGTAAGTGTTGCTAATCCAGTTTCGGAATACAAAGACTTTCTTGATGCAAATTTAGGCAAACCCGTGATTAATCTGGCGGCTTCTAATTGTATTTTTTCAATATTGTCTTCCTCAAATAAAGAACACCCATCCCATATTTCCGATGCATATTCTAATATCGGGCGGATAAAGTTATATATACTTTTTTAAATAATGTTTGTCGATTTAATAAATATTTGTATTTCCTATGTACAGAAATCATTATCGAAACCTATTTACAAATATTATTAATATGTATTGTCCACTTGGCATTTTCTGAAAAGGTTAAACTGAAATGTTTATGAGTTTATGTTGTGTTTAATGTTTTGGTACCAAACACAAGGTTAGGTTTTGGCTGTGTGATTGTTTTTGCAAAAAAAAGTACAACGCTAGTTTTATCTGGATTAAAAGATACAAGCCAGTAAGATATATTTTAATTATCGGATCACTAATAACAATTAACTATCCATTAATTCTGTATATAATAAGTAGTAGTTGAACGTGTGCTGCTAGGTGTCACATATTTGATACTGAAAGTCTGGAGTGTGAGAGGAACTCTGCTGTCACCATACGCTGAGAACTCTGCTTCTACAGTCACCTTCAGTTGGAGACGATACTTGAGACACAAACCCAACACCTACCCGATTTAAACCACAGTTTTCACGCACTTTTCCACTGACAGGATAGCACGTATCACACTTTCCGTACACATTTCCACACACAGGATACTTTTCATGCATTTCGCCATAGACAGCATAACATGTATAGCATTTTCTTATATAAAGCATAACATGTATGACACTTTTCGTGCATTTCGCCATAGACACCATAGGCATAGAACGTGTCACTCTTTTCAAATACTTTACAAAAGCATATTGTTATAAAAATCATAGCAAGTATCTCGCTTTTCGTGCATTTTTCACGTACCATACACAACATAACATGTTCCACGTTTTTCATGCATTTACAGGGTAGTGCTTTCCATGTACTTTCCCATAAATAACAGAGCAGATATTACGCTTTTCATGTACGGAAATATATATATATATATATATATATATATATATATATATATATACTAACAGAAATAGGTTCCTGTACAGCAAATAATATGGTCCAAATCCAGATGCAAAGTTTGCAAATGATAGAAATTTTACAAAGATTTTGACATCAAAATGATTGTGCAAATCATATCATAATGTTTACGAATAATCAATAAATAAATTCTTTAAAACTATTTTTCCCTTTATTACCATCAAACATAAAAGTCTTATGCAATACATGCACAGGAACTTATTTCCGTGAGTATATATTTGAGTTACGTGCTGTTATTTCGCCAGTGAGTTTTGAGCACAGGTTATTTAAGAGACTTGTAGATGACTGCTCTCTGTTAACTCATACCTTTCCCTCCGTATTGTTATAACTGACAGTAATTCACTGCTGATATATGATATAAATTAATAAGGAGATTTCACCCAAGGGGAGTTAACTGCGAAGTCAAGAGTTCATTATTGATGAATCCGGTGATTTATTAAATGCACTGATGAAGAAAACATTGTCAGATTTCTGCAGGATTCTTCCAAGTGGGAGTATAGGGGAGACGGGCATTTTATCGAATCACTATCAAGAAATACACTTAATTAATCCAATTGTTTTCCTTCTGTGACACCCAATAGCCGATGTGTATTTTTTGTGCTGGGGTGCCTTTAACCATTCATTCATTCATTTATTCATTCATTCGAATTGTTTTCCCGTGCATATTAAGAAACATATAAACAACCCCAAAGGATTAACTGTATTGCTTTAAATGCAGTACGCATGTTTGTATGACTGACAACGTGCAAGTTAGAACAGATAAATGTTGTGCACACCTTGGCAGCATCCACAACTCTGGGGAATAGTGGGCATACTGTATAACGTTTTGGTTTTGTGTTTCTCTTAATATTTGCATAAATTGGAATGGCAGCTACCCCATAAATAAATGAAGAACAGAAGTGACAATGTGGATTGTATATTGATATTTCTAACTCCAACGTGTAAGAATAAGCTATGATTATGAAACAAAACTCTTGGTTATAGTAATGCCACTCGGATCTTCCAGTAGAGTTTGTGTTTTGTCAGAGAACTTCAAGGCGTATAAAGAGAATCTGTTCTCCCCGAGTCTATCGTCCGTGGGTAAACGACCCTTATTTATAAGACACATACTAAACACGTATCCATATAGATGTCATGGTATACCCGTTAAGACACATGCGTCTTTGATTGCTCGTAAAATAGTATTATTGCATGACACTAATTGGTCTGATTTGCAGGTCGGCATCTAAGCAGAGACCATGTTAATGCATTTTTATATATCAGAGGTCCGATTATCAAATTAGCTAATTTTTAATGTACTTGTGAAAATAAATATATAAACTAAATTGTTACCAAATTGAAATTGTAGCACTGCGTTAATATGGGGAGATAATATTGTAACTTCAATTATTATGATGATGTGCGGTCACGTTGGCTCAAACTACTATAATAAGACTTCGTAATTTTAACTTTTAGTGTAATAAGTATCTGTAACGTTTATAGAAACCGAGAAATGCCATTGTGTATTTATATCCAGAATGGTGGGCTGGTCCATCTGAATGTTGAGCTGTAAACAGTACGACAAGGACATGGTCGTGAGTTTGTCCTCGCTGCACTACATGGAATACGGAGATAGCGCATGGTGGCAGCTGTCCACTGACCAGTGCATGGGCTATCACCATCATCTGAAAGGCTTTCCTTGTACCGACAGCGCGCGTGGATATTGGCGCCCTTTCCGACAAGGGCCAAATCTGGGAATCAATGTGTTGTGATGCCAATCGCATGATTGTTTCGACACTTGACTAGAATCTCATTATTAATAGCTGCTGCATGTACGCAGATAGCTGTTTTGTCTCACTGAATGCGTAACTACTCCTAAACATTATCAGTTCTCCTTTCGATAGAAAAGAAAGAGAAACAAACAAAGACTACGAAAACGAGACAAACAATGACGTTAAGGTTACCTTAACTGTATTAGGTAATTATTCACTTGGGTGATCTTAGCGCTAAGATCTCTTCGTAAAACGAGGATCCTAGAGTCATTTCCTAAATATTAGCTTACTTTAGCGAAAACAATCGCTGCTACGAACATTCATGTATGTAAAATAAACCAAAATACGTAATATTGTTCTTTTTTGAGTGATTGAAACTAATTAAAGTTTTGACATTATATAAATAGTTTACGTTCAGTGCGATTGATTTTAGCATCACACTGTTTGACAGATGCATAGCCAACCTTTTTTCATACTATGGAATTTACAAAAAGTTATTTATTTCTGGGCCGATTATTTTGTAAAATGGACCCAAACATAGTAACAAAATACTTTAACTTTTCTTCTTCCGTCAAACAAAACTGAAATTATTTACAAAACAAACTTTTGTAGTTGGATGAGACGGACAATAGAGAAAATAGAGTTAATGCCGAGTCATCATATTTGCAAGCATAAGGTAAAGTTAAAGTTTGCTCACAGAAAACCTCCTACCATTTTCCATTAATAGCAAGATATCGTTTATATGGCAATATGCACTTTCCAACAGACAGGACATCACATACCACTGCTTTTCGTATACCAGTCACGGTGCACTGGTTGAGAAGGGAAAAACCGCAGTCAGAGAATAGGTCCACAGTGGACTCGATCCTACGACTCGAGAACTTTATGCCAGTGCTATGCCGCCTGCTACAGATCCAGCGTCAACATGAGAAAATGACGCGAATGTCATCTGACATTTCACAAGAAGAAGTTTGTTTTGTTTAACGAAACCACTGGAGCACATCGATTAATTAATCATCGGCTATTTGATGTCAAACATTTGGTAATTTGTTCAACGTGCACATTCAGAGCAAACTGTTGTAGCGCACGCCTGTCCTGGGCACACGTGCCGGCCTCAACCGGTTCCTCCGTCCAGGACAGGAAAGGGTTGGGTAGGTGGAGGAGGGACCGCCTGCACCAGCAGTCCGACCGTAGTCGGTAACAGGCGGGGGGGGGGGGGGGGGGGGGGGAGATTTTTTTCTAGTGCAGAAAGGGATCTTTTATATGCACTTTCCCTATAGACAAGAAAACACATACCACGGCCTTTGTCCAGTTGTGGTGCACTGGTTGGAACGAAAAAGAACCTAATCAGCTGAATGGATCCACTGAGGTGGTTCGATCCTGCGACGCAAGCACCTCTAGCGAGCACTTAACCGACTGAGTTAAATCCCGTCCCCCTGACATTTCAGAGTCATTACGTCATAAAAGGTTCAGTGCGCAGACTCAAGCGATAGTTGTTGAGGAGACGTAAATTTTTAAAATATTAATTGCTTTTGCTTTAGAAATAGGATTTAGGTGCAAAGTTTCCATTAGGGAGAATGGACTTTAACTTTACTACCGCTGTAAAATAGATTAAAAGTGATCATGAAAATGCGTATTTCGGTGTATTTCAGATCTACAGATTAAATCAAATAAAATTACGATTAACGTTATTTAAAATAACTGTCTATGTGACATGATTGAGATGTATAACGCTTTACACATTTAGTAAAAACCAAAATGTTCTTCATGCATTTTTAATATGAACATTATTTTTACCGTTTATGTAGCATACTAAGTATGCAAAGTAGAAGAAGTGTTATAAATATTAAGACATTGTAATGTCTGCGAAAACTCATCAGTTTGGAGTCTGAAAAACTGTACTGACAAATAAAATACGATATATTTGTTGGTGTTTGTGCTTAAAATACATAAAAGTGAAAATATTTCCCTATATCTTGTATTAAAATGTTTGCCTTTTGCGTCAGTTTTATTATTTTTTACTTTTGGTTTTTATTTTATACTACCCTTTGAAAGAAAAGCTTTTGTAATATTAAACACCATTTGCCTCGGTGGTGTAGTGGTTAACCCATCGGTGTTAAGGTTGGTAGGTATTGGGTTCGTATCCCGGTACCGGCTCCCACCCAGAGCGAGTTTAACGACTTAGTGGGTAGGTGTAGTCTACTACTGCGACTTCTCTCTCACTAAAAACTAACCGTTTGTCCTAAAAGGCAGCCCAAATAGCTGAGGTGTGTGCCAAGGACAGCGTGCTTGAACCTTAATTGGATATAAGCACGAAAATAAGATGAAATGAAACTACACAGTCAAACCTGTTCTAGCGGCCACCTGTATATTCTCCCAAACCATCTAATATAGCATATTGTATAAGACTATAATTTGAAACTCCCTTTGGTGGCCGCTAAACACAGGTTTGACTTACATGTTATTAACAAAGGTCTTGCTAATCTGTTTGGTGAACCAATATCCAATTAAAGAAAGACATAAAATCCACACTAGACGTCGGACATCGAGTCTACACACGTGGCCACACGCTGGTCGACTAATTTCCGGTCAAACTGATACGCTTGGGGATCCTATACTAATAGTATGTCTAGTCGTCTGGGGAATTCGAAACCCACCCCTCCCCCCACGTCACCTCGAACCAATTGATTTCGGGTCGCTGTAAACTGATTTTCAGTCAGTGTTTTATTCCAAATTGCCATGATTGCAGTCGTGTAACAAAAACCAAAAACCCCCCACCTAAACTGGGAAACTGGGAAATGCAGTGATAAACTCTGGATTGTATACTAGTATAAACAGATTTTATGGCTATGTCATCACGGTCTTAAAACGAATTTTATATAAAATTTGATATTGAAATTAGTTTCCGGCATACTTCGTAATTCACCCGAATCATTAAGTATACCCTAGGCATAATCCCGAATGTTTTCAAATTCTTTCAAATCACTCGCATGATTTTGCAAGTAAGGTTTTGATTGGTCGAATGAAAGGTCAACTGGACATGAGCTCTAACGGGGTACTGATAGATCCACAGGTAATTAACCAGTAGAGCTAATTTTAATTAGATTGAAGTTAACGAATGCATGCAATCATGTTGTGTTCTTAGTTTTCCTAGTGAGGGGATGCAGTCTATTTATCGACTAATGTGGCATGTTTTGTTTGTTTGTTTTTTAAATTAAATGTATTATGCCCGTCAGTGTACTTTAAAGTACAAAGGATGCCACTCCCCAAAACACTGCATTCGCTCCTGAACATCCCTTACAATGCAAGTGCAATATATTTTAACATGCTCCTATACCACAACGGTTTCGAGCATGTCTGTCCCGGGTCCTGTCTCTGGATAGCCAGAGGCCAGACCCGGAACAGAACATCCCATACAAGAGTATTTATATTTGGTTACATATGAAAAGTTATTTTTAGTTTACTTGTCTTTTTTCGTTGTTTTACATTGAAGTCTGAATGAATGAATGTTTAACGACACCTCAACACGAAAAATACATCGGCTATTATTGGGTGTTAAGCTATGGTAAATGCAAACAAATAAAGGGATGATCAACATCAATATAAAAATTCAACAGTTAAATTAAAACACAGTGTAAAGAACTGGGCAAAAAGACAAATATCACAGATAGAAAAAATTAAAATGTAGAATAAAAGTCAGTATCAAGTAGAAACTGTAATATAATTTCTGGATGGAATCGAAATGATTCCATCACATTTAGTTGTCCAAATATATCTTTTCGAGTTTCTTTCAGATGCTTACTACTCATAAGTTCTCTAAATTTATATATATTTGGTCGTATATAATAATATGGACGTAAACATTCTTTCCGGGTATTATTGAAACAACTACATACAAATAAATAATGGTATTCGTCTCCTATGTTGTTTTCATCACAAATAGTACAAAGTCTATCTTCTAATAGAACTGTAATCCTACGTCCAGTCTCAACAGGTAAATAATGGTTAGAGGTCCCAAATTTTATCATAATTGTCCATAATTTTTCAGGAATAATATTAAGATAATTTTCAAAATTGAATTGGTCTTTGAAATATTCGTAGGTTTTACCTCTCGATGATTCTGAAATATTATTTTCCCATGTTTGTAAATACTGGTCGTTCTGTCGTATGCTAATTTGTTGTGATAGCCATTTTACCTATAGAAAGGTTTGTGATAGCATATATTACTCATTCCTAGATGATCTAAAATATTTTTAACAGCAGCAATCCAGTTACAGTTAGTTCCGTTGCTAATATGGTATCTCATCATTGATTTGTATAATAATAGAGATAGTTTAGATTGTTTCCCCGAGATAACTCGTGCCCAATAACAAATTAATCTTTTGTGGATAGACAACTCGACTGGCATTCTACCAAGTTCACCATATAACATGCAAATTGGGGTAGCTTTTTCACAGGGAAAATATGTCTAATAAAATTGATTTGAACAGAGTTATAGATGTCGTTGTTTTCGAATCCCCATACTTCACATCCATATAATAATATTGGCAGAACCTTCGAGTCAAACATTTTGAGTTTACATTCTATTGATAGATGACGATCTTTTGCTTTTGCCAAAACGAAATACATAGCCTTTGTCACCTGTTGTTTAAGTTTATCTTAGTATTTTTCAATTTATTTGGTTTAGTAAAAGTGGCACCTAAATATTTGTATTCTTTGACATTTTCGAGAGTAGTTTTTCCAATCTTAAAAGTATATTTATAATCTTTAGAATTTCCATTAAAAATTAATATTTTTGTTTTTGTAGTATTTATTTTAAGTTTCCAAATATTACAATATTGATAGAGCATGCTTATAACGGCGTTTACGAAACGCTCGTTAAATATTTGGTTATTAGTTTGTTTTGTTAACAACACCGCTAGAGCACATTGATTTATTAATTATCTGGTATTGGGTATCAAACATTTGGTAATTTTGAATTGTAGTCCTCAGAGAAAACCCGCTACATTTTCCCATTAGCAACAAACAATGATTTATATACACTTTCTCACAGACAGGACCGCATATACAACGGCCTTTGATATACCAGTTGTGGGGCACTTGTTGAGCGGGAAAACCCTAAATCAGAGGTGGTTCAATTCTGTGACCTAAGCACCTCAGACGAGCGCTCTACCGACTGAACCAGACCCCTCCCTCTAACTATCCTGGGGTTAAATGGATATAACAGGGAGGCAACCAGTCTAATCCTCATGGATGTTAGCGAGAATATCTTTGCACTGAACGCAGCCCGGATGCGACAACGGAAAGGCACTGCAAACATATTAAGACGATCGGAAACGTCTTGAATATACAGATAGTTATATTATAATCAGGAAACGTTTTGTAATCTATTTACAGATAACACGTTTTGGTCCTTAATTAAACATATTCCGATTAATCAATTTAATCGATTATTTCTCGCTTTGACAAAGTAATGGAGTACAGTTTTTCATTATCGAGTTAAACGGACTAAAATGCATACAGAGTTACTTCCCTTCTAGTTTGCTGGTCCTTGATGCCTGACATATAAGGGATTGAGATATCTATTAAATTTTATTTGGAATATATAAACATTTAAATTACTTCGTCCAACAAACTTATTTTAAAGTTTTAATACCGAAATCGATCAATTGATCGGTGTGTGCAAAAAGAGTGGATAGATAATAAAATCCAATGAGATTCCAAACGCCAACTATAAAGATTTTGGACAAATTCTGCTATACGGCTTGTAGTTTCAAGTCATGCCGTGAGTGCGGACCTTAATAAAGAGCCATGAACAGACTACAACAATATGTTAATGCATTAAGTGGTTCGTATGCATATTACGAGAAATAGAGCGCCTGTTATCCAACACGCGAGATGAACTAGTCCTCAACGCAGTCCCTATCAATAACACACTGAGAGATGGCTTTGGGGATCATATTTTATAGGAAACCAATATTTTAAATTGCTAATGGACACAGTAGAAGCCGTATCTGGTCTAAAGAAAAACATGTTTATTCAAGGAATCTGCATGTGATAGATAAATCGCGTGATTCCCGATTTCACAGTGATTAGGCTTTAGAGAATAACATATCCTAACCAACGTGGCTCGCAGCGGCCGTCTTTGGAGTGGTAGCTAAGAGTTCGGCCTTAGGAATGGTTGGTGCTGGGTTCGTATCCTAATACGGATTCCAGTTTAGAGTGTTTTAAAGTGGCAGACCCTAGTTTCAACCCGTGGAAAAGGACACTAAGTTTGGTTAATAGTCAAACCTGTAAAACATGTGGAAAAGAACACTAAGTCTGGTTAATAGTCAAACCTGTAAAACATGTGGAAAAGAACACTAAGTCTGGTTAATAGTCAAACCTGTAAAACATGTGGAAAAGGACACTAAGTCTGGTTAATAGTCAAACCTGTAAAACATCTGGATAAAGCTACAACAGAGTGAAAGAAGAATTTGTGACGTCGAAACGGGAAAATACCCTTCAAAATAGACTAGAGCTTCTCTCCTTTGCCGTTACTTCTCAGAGGTACGTACGTTTTTAAAACTATGCAAAATGCATTTAGTGATACTAGCAACACCACGATTATTAGAAACACTTCGGATAGACAGAAATGGGTAATCTGAACAATAAAATCTAATAGTGAAAATTACGCTATAGCGTTTAAAAGCTAGAGTTTTACGTTTTTACCGCTCAGTTGTGAAGGTAAGCCATCGAATCGACTTGTCTCCCACTATCCGCTTTACACTAAGTCCTGGATTGAAGGCGCGGGTATTTGTTCAGGGCAGCGTAACTAGAGCCTAATTGGATATATAAGCATAAACAATTATGATCATCATCATCATCGTCAACAACATCGGCAGCCAGCAGAGGGATGTGGTGAAATTATTGCAGAAAATATCAAAGAAACAAACCGTCTCGGGGATATGTTTGAGAAAAACTGTATAGCACAGACACGTGCCTCTTATCAGTACAGGAAGTAACCAATGAACACACCCCGAAGAGGTCAGATTATGCCCACAACTAAAAGCTGATGGGAAATGGGAGAAGTGTCTCTTTTTTTTGGTCTAACGACACCATTAGAACACATTGATGTATTAATCATCGGTTATTGGATGTCAAACATTTGGTAATTTTGACATATAGTCTTAGAGAGAAAGGAAACCCGTTACATCGTTTCACTAGTAGCAATGGCTCTTATATATGCACCATCCGATAGACAGGATAGCACATACCACGGCCTTTGATATACCAGTCATGGTGCACTGGCTGGAGCGAGAAATAGCCCAATGGACCCACCGACGGGGATCGATTCCAAACCGATCGTGCATCAAGCGAGCGCTTTACCATTGTGCTACGTTCCGCCCTTGGCAGGTGTGTTGCACGAATGACCACAAGAGATAAGCACCTGTCGCAGATGGAAAGACAAGGACTGGGATGTGGAGGTGGACAGTGAAAGATGTTGAAAGATAGTAGGAGCTGCCAGATCGGGAAGAAATAAGATGGAATTTAATGGAGGGAAAGAAAAGGGACATGTAGGATAGATATTCTGAAGAACAAACTATGTAGCACGGGCAGTGAACCTACTAAATAGTGGCACAACGTAAAAAGGCCGGTTTCAAAGGGACTGTCGTGAGTGTGTTGCCATTATAACATGTTTACGACTAACAGATCCTTTTTGATGACTAAATATATTACGAAGAAAATGAACAGTAACTGAGCAACATTAGCACGAGACCGCAAACACATCGGGTGTACAGAAACTGCTATTCTAGACAAGAACATGTATTCGAGCTGTAAACTTAATAACTGAAAAACGCTCTGTTATTCGGTAACATGTTACGATAGCTGAAAACTCAAACTCAGGATTGTCAGAGAGAGAGAGAGAGAGAGAGAGAGAGAGAGAGAGAGAGAGAGAGAGAGAGAGAGAGACAGAGAGAGAGAGACAGACAGACAGGCAGAGACAGAGAGAGAGAGGTGAGGGATGGATAGAAATACAGATATAAAGAGAGCGGAGAGTTGCAGAGAAAGTGTGTGACTGTGTGTGTGTGTGTGTGTGTGTGACAATCGATGACAAACTAATATAACTGCCCACCCACACTAGTTATTTTAACGCAGACACGACACTGTGCATGCTTAGGTATAATTCCAGGAGTGTGATATGAGAGGTATCAAAACATTTTATTAGTTCAATTTGACTATCAAATCAATTGAAATTAACATCTTTAAAATAGTTTCCATTGAATGTTATTTTTTTACGATCCACTTGTAGTAACGATACACCAATAATTAAAATTGGAATTGGAAACTCTTCGTACTTCCACTAGAAACCTGTGAGTAGGCGACACTTGTTACGTTACACAGTCCGTGATGCTCGCCGTTTCAAGTAGGTTTCTTTTCTTTTTCATTATGAGGGGGCTGGATCTAGCTCAGCCGGTAGACGCCATAGGTGCTTGGGTCCAAGGATCGAATCCGTTCGATGGACCCATTCCGTGATTGGGCATTTTTATCCCAACCATTGCCCCTGGACTGATATATCAAATAACATGGTATGTAATATCCTGGATATGAGAAAATGCATATAGAAAATCCCTTGTTGCTAATGGGAAAACGAAGCAAGTTTCCTCAAAACCTGTCACATTTATCAAATGTTTGACAGCCAACAGACAATGTTTAATTAATCAATGTGCTCAAGTGGTGTCGTAGATTAGTTGAACATGTATAATTATGATTTTTTTGTATTTCTTTTATTAGTTCTTTCTCCCAGAGGCGGGGCGGGACGTAGCCCAGTGGTAAAGCGCTCGCTTGATGCGTGGTCGGCCTGGGATCGATCCCCGTTGGTGGGCCCATTGGACTATTTCTCGTTCCAGCTAGTGCACCACGACTGGTATATCAAAGGCCGTGGTATGTGTTATCCTGTCTGTGGGATGGTGCATATAAAAGATCCCTTGCTGCTAATCGAAAAGAGTAGCCCATGAAGTGGCGACAGCGGGTTTCCTCTCTCAATATCTGTGTGGTCCTTAACCATATGTCCGACGCAATATAACCGTAAATAAAATGTGTTGAGTGCGTCGTTAAAAAACCCATTTCCTTCCTTTTTCTCAGAGTTTTGATATTTGAAAAGAACTCGGGAACCGATATAAAGGTCTTACAGCATTTTCTAAACTAAATACACTTAATCTGTCTCGAAAAGTACTTTATTTAATCAGCTAGTTTTAATATTTCGATAAATAATTGAATTATAGCTTTGTAGCTCAAGAGCGGATCCAGGATTTTGTGAACGTGGAGGTGAATTTGAGTTTTTCGAAGGTCGAGCTCTTTGGAGTGTTTTGAAATAAAAATGCTAAGAGACGTGTTTTCAAAGCGATTTAATGTATACTGTGGATGATGCATTTAGAAAAACAAAACCGTAATTAAAAAGGGCATTTCAAACAGGTGGGGCAGTGGTTACGGGATCCGTGTGACACCCCCTGTAGAGCTCTGAATTGTAATAAATTACCTGAATTGTAATACCTGACTTGAATTGTAATAAAAACTGCCCTGAATTGTAATACTGACTTGAATTGTAATAAAAACTGCCCCGAATTGTAATAAACTAGCTGACTTGAATTGTAATAAAGAATTGCCTTGATTTGTAATAACCAGAGCTGCCCTGAATTGTAATAAGATACCAACTTGAATTGTAATAACACAAAAATGGAAAGGAACGTGTGCTTAACGACACCTCACCGCATTTCTTCAATTTGAGGCTGTGGAGTTTATTGTATTTAAGACAATCATTACTGCCACATAGGCTTATCCTTTCGACTTTGTGAATTCGTGGAGCATCAGCTGGAACGAAAAATATCCCAATCGTCTTTTAGCTAAATTTAGATGTTTAAGGCATTTTGAAAACGGCTTATGGCAGCGAACATTAGTTTTAAGACGAACGTACCCGCGGAGTGTATTTCAAGTCACGTAATATTTAGGTCAACTGTTGTGCGACTCGCCTTTAAAGGACATTACACCCGTTTCAACATTTTTGGCGGCACAAGAGAAATATCATGTTGGACCACAAGGACACAATGTGGCATCACAAAATTGTACTGAAACATGTGTACTGGCATAAGGGAAAGATCGTGTTGCGCCACACATGTGCAAGCATGTATACTGGCCCCTTTTGTAGAAACACTTTGGCCCATGTTGCAAAGATGTCAATGCATGTCAATTCTGTTGCGACACACTTCAACATTTGTAGCTCAACATGATGTTTCACTTGTGACGCTATAAATGTTGAAGTTTGCGTACTAACTTTAAAAGTTTTCTTTGACTTCGATTTGATTTACTTTCGTTTTTATATCCAATTAATGTTGAAGCACGCCGCCCTAAAAACACGAACGTCCTGCTAAGGTATAAGGTAGTTAAGCACTTCCGATGATCTTAGCGTTAAGATCGGTTCGTAGAACGAGGCCCAGGACAGTGAGCTAGTGGTTCGTAGAACGAGGCCCAGGACAGTGAGCTAGTGGTTCGTAGAACGAGGCCCAGGACAGTGAGCTAGTGGTTCGTTGTAAGTGATCAGAAAGAGATACGTCGGTGTCATGGTCTTACCCACCGAACCGTTATAACTCACTCTGGTTGGGAGCCCATATCGAGCTACGAACTCACTTACCTACCAGCCTCATGGCCGACGTTATAACTCACTCTGGTTGGGAGCCCATATCGAGCTACGAACTCACTTACCTACCAGCCTCATGGCCGACGTTATAACTCACTCTGGTTGGGAGCCCATATCGAGCTACGAACTCACTTACCTACCATGGCCGACGTTTTAACCACCACGCCTTCGAGGTTGGTTTTAAAAACACTCGACTTACCTTCGTGTCGTTGTACAGAAGTTCCAGTTCATATCCGGGAATCACGTGCATCGAATTCACGTGCTGTACGGCTAAAAGGGCAGCGTCGAGTTCCGACCTTCCGTTGGCCTCGTGTTCGCTTCCCGACAGTTCAAACAAGCCGCCGATATACAGTCGAGTTTTTCTCCCACCCCTGTGACGACCTCTGTGCTTTGAGCGCTCAGTAACGACCATCTTTTTGCGTTTCCTGGCTTTTATATGTTCATTACGAAATCTTAACCTATTCGAAGAAGTATTCAACGGGGAATCGGTTAAGCTCTTTTGACCAGAGTTATCAAGTTTATCGTCCGGAAGCAAATTGCCTTTGTTTGTTATATCCCCAGAGTATTGCAAGCGGTTATTTGAAATGCTGGGGCCAAACTTTTCAACATTTGGCTTTTTAGGTTTTTGAAATACTTTACTAGTACTTTGATCTAGATCTGCAGGTTTAGCTTTAATTCCTTTGATGGGCGTGTGTTTTTCTCTGTAACTTTCACTCTCTGCCATGTCATTAAATGGCACCATCGTGTCTGTGTGGGTACGCATATATCGCAAAGTTCTCTGACCAACACCATGCGCATTTTTCTTAAGGAGAGCCGACGCAAATAGATGAGATTCTGATATCCAAGTAATCCAGAGGAAAGCAAGCACATAGAAACACCACGTAACAGATAATCCATGGAACACACCGTCTAATTTAATCATCATGTCTTTAAAAACGGCACGAATAAAAAATGCATGATTCAATTATTATTTTTTTAATATTCTGAATATTATTTTCTCATTTTAAAAAGCATTACAGATGCGATATAATCCGAGATAAAGTTGAGGTATAAAACACTTCAACTTTTTCTCTTTGATATAAAACTTCTTTGGAGCAAGTCCAATCTTATGAATCCTTTGAACCATGTAGCGTCGGAAAGAACGACTGTTCCCACACAAAGCCATGTGCAAAACATGCATTCGCTTTGCGACCATCGAGTCTCAGAGATTACCACCAGCTTGTATTATGTTGCATTATCGTTATCTGGAAAACTAAATTCCTCACAGGTAACTACTAAAGAAATTGACTTTGGCGGTGATGAAAGCAATCTGACTTCACGCTGTATCCTATCACATTCTCATTGGCTATATTGAACGCACGCCGTCCCATTAGATCGTAGTCGAGATTGCGTCTCTCTGATTCTCTCTGTTTAACTCTCACCAAGACAGAGCTCGATCGACTGGCGGCAGTCCACTAGAACGTAGCGGCACGGAGCACACAGAACGGGCGTTTTCGGGCTCAGTTAACAATCGTGTACTAGTTTATTTTAAAATAGCAACGTCGTACTTATTGGGGAAGAGGGTTAGGATGGGTGTGTGTGTGTGGTGAGAAAAATACGAGAACACCCCCATATA
>NC_054704.1:99978715-100051215 GCF_016097555.1 Gigantopelta aegis | reverse complement strand
GTTTCTTCCACTTTCTTTGTAGGCGATAATGAGTTTTAGATTCCACAGCAACCGTTAACGACGCACACCCACACAGTATATACTGCTAGTCTTTATATACATAAGTAATCGGACACGCACGTATTAACAGATTCATAAATACCTTTTAATACATATTTACCATTATCGGATTACCACTAAACCAATTATTTCGATGTAAAAGCGGAAAGGAAAGGAATGTTTGGTTTAACGACGCCTCGACACCATATTGTAAAGACTGTCCTAAATTTATTGCTATTGTAAAACTTTTCCGAGCGATAGACAAGCACTGATCCACGATTTCTTGCTGGGGGTGGGTAGGTGGGGTCCAAAACTACTTATACATAAGAATACAGAAGTGGGGGAAAATGGATAATTTAAAATAAAAATAAAAAATTTGGAAGCAGAGGGGTGAAGATTCCAACCCCACCTCCCCCTCCCCCTCCTCGGATCCGCGCCTGGAAGAGCATTTTTAATTACTAAAATCACATATGAAATACATTTTCTTGTTTAGAGTATCAGTGTCTTCGTACACAAAGTGTTTGTGGTCGTCTTAATGCTTTGTGAAGATGGACTATATATATATCTATATATATATATATATATATATATATATATATATATATATATATATATATATATATATATATATATATATATATATATATATATATATATATTAAGAATTGACCGCAATTATTTTTTGGTTCATGCAAGTATGAATCGAAAAAACGATTTGCACACTGTATGATCCCGCGTAGAGACAAATATGCCTGTAGTATTGTTTATGTAAACTTCATTGAACTTATGTCGCGTAAGAATGCGAACGTTCATTCACTATTATTTGAATCAGGTGATTTTTTTGTAAATGACGTCATTTCCTCTAGCTGCTGTGCATTTTTACGGATCATTTAGTTAGGCCTATATTGGAAGGAATTGTCCTATTCGTGTTTAGTTTATATTTTATAAAAGTGACTGAAGGGAACGTGTCTAACATTTATGCTGTCGGTGGAACCATTTAATTTCCGCCAACAGCTGTTAAACATCGCTTACAAGTAAGTTACAGGCGTGAAGTTTCCTACATGATTTCTTTGGTCAACGACAGTCTCATCATCATGTCATGATTAGCGAAGGTTTTTTTTTTTTTTTTTTTTTTTTTTTTTTAATCGATGCGTATAGATCCATATGTCTACTCTGCTATAGCATTTTCCATTAATTTATCGTATACATTTTTTGTAGCTTTCACGTGTGTTTTCTTCAAAATATCTAAATATGATTGCCAGAATAATCCGGCTTGTTGCACTAAAGTAGTGCGAGAAGGCGTGGCTTTATTTTTTGGGGTTCATCAAGATATGAACGAAAAAAAAAAAGCACCTCTGGACCAATCAGAGTGCCGTAAAGTGTATAGACGCAAAGAAAATTTAATTATATATATATATATATATATATATATATATATATACTCAACAACGAAAGTTTAGCTAATGTTAAAAGAAATGGCATAACATTTATAAATTAACCTATTTTTTATTAATTAGTATTCACATCTGAAATGTTTACCATTTACAAACAACATAAACTCATTAACCTTTGCCTTAACACAACAGGAGGACCTGGTTTTCTTTTAAGTTTATTCAACCATGGCAAATTTAGACTTCATAAAAGATATTTGCTAAACTTTCGTTGTTGAGTATATATATATTAGGAATTAAAATGACATTTTAGCTACTACACAGATTAGGATAACCAGAAACAAGAACATGAATCTAACGTGTAATCCAGGACAGCCTCTGCAAATCATCGTTTACCAGGTGTCACACAAATTATCAAGGTGACTGTTGGTCGACAGAGTTAGAAATGAAACCCGCTGGTGGCACACAGAGCTAGACAGATAACTTAGCGTCTCGTCGAGATTAGGACAGCGCCAAGGAGATCATATGAAGAGTTTGGTTTACAAATGTTAGCTTCACGAAATGTCAGTTTGAGAACGAAAATTATCTTTTTATCTTTTAAACGATTATTACTTCATGTATACTCTTAATGAAGGACCACAGAGTTTTGATCATATGACTTCGCTAGAAATTGTGATCATTTCGTGAAGAGAGGATATCGAAAATGATGAACCACAAACAAAACTGTCATTACATCAATATTTAATGTTTTCTAGTGGAAAAGACAGAAAACGTAATTATGTATGAATATGTATAATAATCAACTATGAAGCTGGCATCACATTTATGTTGTGGCCATAAGTAATTTATTCATATCATCTCGGTAAGTACTCAGTAGACACTGGACGTAGAACTTGTCAAGACCTGACCTGGTGCTTATAAAACGTTTAGAGTCTAGACTCGAGACTCTAATAGAGTCTGAGACACTAACGTCATGGCAACGCCATACTGACTGCATGCGTGGGACGTTATTTGAGATTGAGTCTGGACTCTAAAAATGTTTTATAAGCACGGGCCCTGGTATAACACATATTAGCACGGACAACTGCTTCTAGATGTCACGTTGCTTGCAATATAGTTTAGGTGGTGCTTACTTAATTTACAGGTGTATATCTGCCATATAAGGGTATATAATCAATCTGATGATAACCACTGTGCACGTAATTAATCTTACACAGTATATCAAACAAACAATTTATATGGTTTTCTGTAGTTTCCACAATTTTGAACTTAATAAGTTATGTAAAAACACTTTTCAAAAAAAAAAGAAAAAAGGCTGATACAAAATTTGACATGGTTCAAGAAAGTATGTCTGGCTGACGAAGTTTTTTTCAATACCAACCTTATTCGTTAGACATTTGGTTCACTGATCGCTAAGTATAATCGTAAGATCAAATTTATGTTGACGTGACCAGTGTAACCTTTGATGCGGGTTTTTATTTACAATTTGAACCTTTTTCCTGAGACTGTTAAAGCAACTTTTTTTGTAATGAAACCATTTGGAAACTTTTAATTGGCTGGAGCCAAGTTTATCCTTAAACCAGGAAGTAGACAAGTTGGTGAACATACATGTTTTTCAAATTATTGTAAGTTAAAACAACAACAACAACAACAACACAACACAATCATCGGGTTTAAGGAATATTTATGCAAAATCCAGACACCATTACAAACATTCCCCATCCCATTGTTTGTGTTTGTGTTTTTCTTAACCCATTAACCTGTGATTTCACATGACCAGAATCAGGTTAAAGTTTTGTTTGTTAGCCGATAGCCGAGTAGTAATAAATCAATGTGATCTAGTGGTGTCGTTAGACAAAACAAAGAAACTTTTTTAAGAATTAGAGACGAAGTAAACGACGATTAACAATGACTTTTAAAAAATATCATTATGAATATATTATAGAATTTCTATAGAACACATTTCTTGAAATCTTTCCTTCTAAATTACACAGTCCGCTTATTTTTAGTGTCTATCTAAGTAATATTTTTATAAGCTATTTTTAATATACTCTTCAAAAGAAGAAACGCAAAACCACATTGTCGTAACATTTGGAGAATTGATTTAATTATTGAATGGTGAGTCCGATAATTACCAAATGTTGCAGGATTGTTCACAATTCACTCTAGTCCACTGTGAGTAAGTGATAGGACACACCACCAAGGTCAAGGTCATCTGGAGTCAATACCGGGTGTGGCCTCCGCGTGTGTTGACAACTGCCTGGCACCGCCTGCCCATTGAAGCAACCAGAGTACGGATGACGTCCCGGGGGATGGTGGCCCACTCGGCCTGCAAGGCTGCTGCCAGCTCGGGCAGGGTCTGGGGCTGTGGTTGTCGCTGTCGGAGGCGTCGGTCCAACTCGTCCCATAGATGCTCAATTGGGTTCAAATCCGGTGATATCGATGGCCAAGGAAGGACATTAATGTTGTTGTTCTGTAGGAAAGCCGTTGTGAGACGTGCTGTGTGAGGCCTGGCGTTGTCATGTTGGAACACTGCGTTGGCGTTGGCCATAACTGGAACGATGTGTGGCCGGATGATCTGGTCAATGTAGCCCTGTGCATTCAGGTTGCTCTGCACGTGGACCAGGTCAGTTCTGCCAGTGTGTGAGATGGCTGCCCACACCATGACACTACCCCCGCCGAATCTGTCCACTTCCTGCACGCAGTTTGCCGCATAACGTTCACCACGACGCCTATACACGCGACATCTTCCATCATGACGTCGGAGCAGAAATCGGGACTCGTCACTGAACCACACCTGTCTCCATCGCAGTTGAGGCCATTGTCGATGAATCTGGCATCACTGCAGTCGGAGTCGACGGTGTTGTGGTGTTAAGATGACACCTCGAACTGGACGTCTGGCACGAATTCCTACCTCACGTAGGCGGTTCCGTACGGTCTGGTCGGATATCCTGCGCAAACCTGGTATTGCTGCGGCTGTGGAGGTGGCAGTAGTCAATCGTTCCCGAAGGTGGCGTACCCGGATGTAGCGGTCCTGCCCGGGGGTAGTGACCCGTGGTCGACCGGATCTAGGGTGGTCACGTGTTGATCCATGTTGCTGGTAACGGTCCCACAGTCTGGAGATGGTGCTTGGGGACACATGGAATGCCCTGGCAACGGCCGTTCTGGATTCGCCTGCGTCTAGTCGGCCGATGGCATTGTTTTTCTGCGGTTCACTGAGACGTGGAATGTCCTGGATTGTCAACTGTCGGCCAGATACAGAGGCCAGGCAAGCGAACACCCTGCACTTTTATACTGTCGGTGTTCATGTTGCACGTGCAGACAACGCACGTGCAGTGGTGACATGGTTTGCACGTGGCTGCGTTTTTGCGAATATTCACATTTTGGAACTTTATTGTACAGTAGCTGCGTTTTATCGAATGTAACCGTGGGAATGTGTTTGGGACATGCAATGACCTTATATTCACAAAGCATGAACCGGTAGGAAACATAAAATCGGAGTTATAACCCATTTGTACCCTTTTGCGTTTCTTTTTTTGAAGAGTATATATTAATTATTAACAAAATTTTATCTTTCAACTATTACAGACCAAATTTACGTACATGGCTGATTAATTTTAATTTTATTTGAAAATTAGGTTTGTACAAATGTCATAAATGGAGTTTCCAAAATCGTATCCATATACAACACAGATCACAATGGATTTTTAGACAAACAGCTAGTGACATGCTCTTGATTAAAAACATTTTAAAGTATTCTGTCACACAACTTTGTAACGCGATCATTCGGTTCTGCTCAATCCTACTCTACTTCCACAAAGAACTAAATTCAAGCTCACTAGTACAAACAATTAAAGTATTCTCTAACACAAATTTGTACCACGATCACTCAATCTTGCCTATTCCTACTCCGCTGTCACAAAATCCTGCCAAACTGCCAGATAATCCTATTACACAATCCTGCCGTACTCCAACGTAATCCTGCCACACATCCCTGTCACACTGACATAATTAGACCACACATACACAATCCTATCACACTGACATAGTTAGATCACACATACACAATCCTGTAACACTGACATAGTTAGACCACATATACACAGTCATGTCATAGTTAGACCACACATACCCAACCCTGCCACACTGAAATAATTAGACCACACATACACAATCCTGTCACACTGATATAGTTAGACCACACACAAAATCCTGTCACACTGACATAGTTAAACCACACATACCCAATCCAATCATGTCACACTGACATAGACCGCACACACACAATCCTGTCACACTGGCATAGTTAGACCACATATACACAATCCTGTCACACTGACATAGTTAGACCACATATACACAATCCTGTCACATTGAAATCGTTAGACCACACATACACAATCCGGTCACACTGACATAGTTAGACCACATATACACAATCCTGTCACACTGACATAGTTAGACCACATATACACAATCCTGTCACATTGACGTAGGTGGATCACACACACACAATCCTGTCACACTGACATAATTAGACCACACACACACAATCCTGTCACATTGACATAATTAGACCACACACACACACACACACACACACACACACACACACAATCCTGTCACACTGACATAGACCACACATACACAATCCTGTCACACTGACATAGTTAAACCATACATACACAATCCTGTCACACTGACATATTTAGACCACACATACAAAATCCTGTCACATTAACATAGTTAGACCACATATACACAATCCTATCACACTGACATAGTTAGACCACACATACACAATCCGGTCACACTGACATAGTTAGACCACACATACACAATCCGGTCACACTGACATAGTTAGACCACACATACACAATCCGGTCACACTGACATAGTTAGACAACATATACACAATCCTGTCACATTGACGTAGGTGGATCACACACACACAATCCTGTCACACTGACATAATTAGACCACACACACACAATCCTGTCACATTGACATACTTAGACCACACACACACACACACACACACACACACACACAATCCTGTCACACTGACATAGACCACACATACACAATCCTGTCACACTGACATAGTTAAACCACACATACAGAATCCTGTCACACTGACATAGTTAGACCACACATACAAAATCCTGTCACATTAACATAGTTAGACCACATATACACAGTCATGTCATAGTTAGACCACACATACACAAACCTGTCACACTGACATAGTTACACCACACATACACAATCCTGTTACACTGACATAGTTAGACCACACATACAGTCATGTCGCAGTGAAATAATTAGACCACACATACACAATCCTGTCATACTGATATAGTTAGACCACACATACACAATCCTGTCACACTGACATAGTTAGACCACACATACACAATCATGTCATATTTAGACCACATATACACAATCCTGTCACACTAACATAGTTAGACCACACATACACAATCCTGTCACACTGACACAGTTAGACCACACATACACAATCATGTCACACTAACATAGTTAGACCACATATAAACAATCCTGTCACACTGACATAGTTAGACCACACGTACACAATCCTGTCACACTGACATAGGTAGACCACACGTACACAATCCTGTCACACTGACATAATTAGACCACATATACACAATCCTGTCACACTGACATAATTATACCACATATACACAATCCTGTCACACTGACATAGGTAGACCACACGTACACAATCCTGTCACACCAGAGACGGGTCCATGGGCCGGGAACCAGGGGACCTGTCGCCCTTAAAAACATCCAAATGCCTCTTCTTTTTTCGACTTTTTTTTTTCTCATTAGCATGCCCTCTTGACGAGTTGGTTCATGTGCCCTTTCTCCCCGCAACATATTTCTAGATCAGCCCTGCCCAGTGTCATAATCCCATAGTTCCTTCTAATCCCATAGTTCATCAAGTAATTAAAAACACTGGGTATTATATTTAGACCTCAGTTTAATCGACCATGCGCCACACCAATTCAGAAAAAAGGCATTGGTTATTTCGATCGCTGCATTCCCACGTGTTCAGTGTGTACACGTGGCAGAAGTAGGCATGCATGAAGGATGAATGTTTTCCTGTTGACGTACAATGCAACCTGGAAGTAATTTACGAAAAACATATCTTATACTTTTCGTTCCATTGTCACATATGCTAACGCCGGTATCGATCTTGTTCGTATTATTTGCCAAGAAGCTGATGATCTAAATACATATTGTATTGAACATGTAGACTCTCCATCTTAATCAGGAGACTAACACAAACCACCATTTGTCTTAAGAGGGGTGCCTGAACCTTTAGTGCCTACAAAGACGTAACTCAATTATCTCACGACCATCTTCAGGGAATACGGCTTGTTGCGTTGATTGTCACTGCGACCCGTCCGAACAGTGCTGTTAGTGATGGGAAGTTAAGCTTTGTTTTATTTAACGACACAAATAGAACGCATTGATTAATCGTCTATTTTTGGATGTCAAACATTAGGTAATTCTGACATTTGGTCTTCAAAAGAAATCCGCTACATTTATCCGTTAGCAGGAAGCAATTTTTTATATACACGTTCTCACTGACGGGACAGCACACATCACATACTTTAATATGCCAGTCGTTGGGCACTGGCTGGGTTGGAGAAAACCCAATCAGAAAACTCATAACTATCATCACCATCATCACCACTGCCACCATCATCATCACCATCACTATCACCATCACCATCACCACCACCACCATCATCATCATCATCACCGTCACCGTCACCACCACCGTCACCATCATCATCATCATCATTATCACCATCACCATCACCATCACCATTACCACCACCACCACCACCATCATCATTATCATCATCATCACCATTCCCACCACCGCCATAACCATCACCATCACCATCATAATCATCACCAACACATCACCATTATCATCACCATCACCACCATCACCAATACCACCACGACCATCATCATCATCATCACCATCACCATCACCACCATCACCATCACCACCATAAACCACCACCATCATCATCATCACCAACATATCACCATCACCATCGCCACCACCGCCACCATCATCATCATCACCACCACCATCACCATCATCACCATCACCATCACCACCATAAACCACCACCATCATCATCATCATCACCAACATATCACCATCACCATCGCCACCACCGCCACCATCATCATCATCACCACCACCATCATCATCATCATCATCACCATCACCACCACCATCATCACCATCATAACCATCATCATTATCATCATCATCACCATCATCACCATCATCATTTTCACCATCACCATCACCACCACCACCACCACCACCATCATCATCATCATTATCATCATCATCATCACCATCACCAAAACCAAAACCATGATCACTTCCACCACCATAAAAATCTTCCTACTAAATACATGCAGATTATCGCTAGTTGCAAGTAATTCCAAAAGGACCTGACATTTGACTGGTGTGAACTTACATTTTTGATGACTTAATAAACGCCAATAGCCGAGGATTAATAAATCAATGCGCTCTAGTGGTGTTGTTAAATAAAACATTCCAAGCAACGTTTCAGTCGCCATTTAGAGACTAGGTATATACCATCGTCCATAACGTAACGAATGCTCATGTTTGAAATAATAATGATATCATTTCCACATAACCATCAATAGATACAGACACGTGGTGTTTAATATTTATTCAAGATGACGCTGAAATCAACTGGTGCACGTGTCGTGAGTAACGTTTCCTCCAGTCAGTATATCAAGGATAGAGCTGTTTCATCACAGGTGAATACGCAGGATATTAATAATGCATCTTTAATCAGGTTATCTGCACCGAACATTAGGTGGAATAATTCACCAATTACGTCTGGTATTCCACCTATTAGCATAACTATGACCACAGAGTCGTCTGCCATTCCAGTTAACAATGTCATCGATGTAAGGTCAACTAGTTTTAGGAAAGAAAACGAATGGTTGTTTGGAGACACCCCAGCGTTTGATCAATCGATATGACTCTAGATGATGACGAAGAAACCCGCTGCGCCATACTGGCTAACGTCATGCTTATATCCACTAAGGTTCAATCACGTTGCCCTGGGCACACACGTCTCCTCTTTGCTATCTGAGCTACGTGTCCTGGTGGGGGTCAAAGCGACAATCACGTGTGTTCAGCCTCGGCAAGACTTCAGTTTGTTATCCACAACTAAATAGACACACATCCTGCTTTTTCCTCTTTTTAAACACTATCGTACATAAATGTTTTAAAAATGAAGTATTATACGGATAAAAACATTTGGAATAACGTTTGGCAGAATTATTTCAAATTTCGTTTGACCCTTAGAAGAAGTAATAAATTCGTACGTACGAAATTATTTTAGACAAACACTGATATTGAGATAACACAAAACATTACGATGTCCAGAAACGCATTAGTCACATAGGTGTTCATATCCTAAGCAAGGAAATGTAAGCAAATTGTAACTTTAATCATGTAAAAAATAATTTATTTGTAAAAAAACACATTTGAAATTACTAACTCAAGATAGATCTTTTATTTAGTTTCATTATTTTGGAGTTCAATCATATCATTAAACTTGTATAGTTCACACTAGTACAAACGCTACAAGAAGAAACCTGACACCATTATCCCAAACACAGAGTCAGCCGATTTCTGATAACGATGTCGAGTTTTCTGTGTAGTGTGTGCAATAGTAATCAACGTGTTAGTTTAATGTTATTGTCACGGGGATTCTATAATTCCCGTAACTGAATAAAACACGATTATCAAAATATCTCTCCTAACTGTATATCTATTAGATCTCTCTGTAACAGGCGGTTAAACCCTAGTATGGCTCGTCTCTAGGTATGATCAGAGATACGATCTTATATAAAGTATATATTATTATAGCACGTTTAGCTCACTAGAAACACAACAAAACACAATACACTTTGGAATCTGTATTAATCTACGCTGACAAATGTACAGCCGTAGTAGTTAATTAATAACAGCAATAATAACAACCCAGAACTGATCACTTAATTAGTTAATCTCTAGGTGTCTAGTTACACAATATGCGAATCACTTCACCGTTACACCACACCCACACGTGTGATAATTGAGAAACGCTTCCAGGAGAAGTTAATTAATAAAGGAATTACGACACCATTCCTAACTGGTTAATTTTTAGTCAACCCTTACTACTCGTTCAGTAACGTGTGATAATTTAGGAACGCTTCCAGGGGAACTTAATTAATAAAGGAATTACAGCTCTATTCCTAACGGGTTAATTTTTAATTAACCCTAACTACTCATTCAGTAACCTTGTAACACAGAATTAATACTGGTACCTATCACAATAAAGACACTAACCTACAGTTTACCTAGGTCGTCTAGGATCACTGGCTAAGCTTTATATTACCAAATACTCGTATAATGTTAGAACAAAAAGTCTACGATTTACTTCGTCAGATGACCGAAGACACTGTCTAAAGAATATTGGTATAATACAGTATTAAAATATTTAAAGTCACATCAATCACATCAAGGTTATACACAGAGCAGAAATAAAAATATTTATCAAAGTCCAACGGACTACGTTCCCTGGGAGCTTCCTTTTCGTTCTCCTCGATATCTCTAAAAACTAGCTATTTATTATAAAATCAGAATTCGCCTGGGGGTACAAGGCGGTACCTCCCCCTATCATCTGATATTTCCAACGCGACCAAGCGGTATTATTTCTCTCTGATCGTCAGACTTACTGACGCCATCGTCGCCAAATCACGGTTGTAAAAACCGCACTCGCAGAGGTATTACGTAACTACTCGCCACATGGCCTCCACAGCTGGACTAAGTGCATATTGGAATGCCCGATCGCGCGAAGTATTACGTAACAAGTTGCCCATCTGGCTAAGTGCATTAGGAACTGCACACGGCCCTCTAACACAATTAAAATCGCCACAGGCGAAACAAATTTAAGCGCATGTTCCGTCACAGTTATGAATAAACTAAACAATGATCCTCTGTAGTAAGATTTAAAAAACCCAGAAAAGTATATATTTAAGACAGCATTTAGCGACCATTTGGTTGTCAAAAATTGGCAACGTGTTACATATATAAACAGGACAGAGTTCAGGTATACTCGGGTTGGGTATGAGCCGGTATTGGGGATGCGAACCTAGTATGTACCAGCCTGAAAGACGATTTGTGGCCAGTCAACATTTTAATACCATCAAACGTCTTGTTGTGACAGATTTTGGCAAGCCTGGCTGTTTTATGTCTTAAATTACGTCACTGTGACCTAGTTTTATCACGTGACTGACCTTGATACCACAAATTTCCAAACATTACTACTATCATCACTTAAACAGACATGTAGATTGTTTTAAGGACAGTGTATTGTGGCGCCAGATAAAGATATCTTGGCATTGGTTCGTCTACTAATATTAAAGAAAAAAAATTATATTTTCCCTACGAAAATATTTAAACTGCTTTACTTCAAATTGCGTGGGTGGAATCGATCAAAGATAAATAAATGCGATAATCATTAGTTTGAATCTTCAAAGACTACGAGAAATGATCGCTCTGGAAGTTAAACAGCAGAATCGTTTCTGCAAACGACTGATATCGAGAAATCGATATGCCCTTCAACCTTTACTCTTTGTCCGCTGGAATCGCCTTTATTAAGCCGATGGTTTCACTGGACGAATATAATTGAATATTACAAAATCTTTTGTCTAAAGGGGGTCAAGGAATATCTGTTTAACGAAACTTTAGATCATTTTGAACCATGGCTATTTTGATGTCTAACATATGATAATTTTAGTTTTTATTATTAATTGTTTTGTCTAGAGGGGAAGAAAGAGGAAACGTCCTACTGAAAAAAGCAGTAAGGGTTCTTTTATAGGAGCCTTCCATAGACAGGACAGTACATACCACGACATCTAATATACTGGCCTTGTGGCAATGGTTACGATGGGGGGAAAACCCCAGTTTCATCGAACGTGCGACTCTTGGTGCATCAAGCGAGCACTCTGCCAACGGTCTACATATCACATTCTCTCCCGTTTGTTTTAAAGGTCAGATGATTTATATGCTTAAATCTTCTAATGAACATGCTATTTACGGCACGAGCCACGATGAGGAAAGGTATAATGTCGTTATAGCTTACAATTAGTTGCTTAAATGTCTCGGCTACCATAAACGAAGTTTGATTGACCTACATCTTGTAGTCTGTGAGAACGCGAAACTGTATCGTTAAAGTCGCACACCTCAGTTTGAACACGCGGAAACAGACACGAAGATTGGTTAATCTACAAACCTGTAACACATCTGGATAAAGTTACAATATAACGAATGGAGAGTCTGTACCGTCGAAACGGGGAGACACCCTTAAATATAGACTAGAGCTCAGCTCCGTAACTGTTACTTCTCAGACGTATCTACGTTTCTAGAATGATTACAAATGCATTTTGTGGCATTACAAACACCAGGATAACCATAAACACATTGGATGTAGGAAGTTGAATATTCTAAACAATAAAATATCAATATTGTTTGATTTCAATTGTATATATAAAAAAGGTTCTAATAGTGAAAACTCCGCCATAGTGTTTAAAAACTAGAGTCTGTCACTTTAAACTTTAACGCAAAAGTTAAAACTGTCGCCGTTAGAAAAGTAAAGACGAAACAAAAACGTACCCGACCTGCTTTTACTGATTGGCTACGTTTTAAAACCACTTGTTGTAAGATAAAATGGTATCTAACGGACACTGGTGTAAAACTAATTGTTTCTGAACTACAGCATCTTTTAATGTAAATTTATAACAGCCATGACAGATTACAATAATATCGCTATATATTTATTTGACAGAACTATTATTTTGTTGTTATTACGCTTGGACTCTCAAAACACGCACATGTCCAGGAATTTTAACGGGGGGTGAGGGGTGGGGGGTGGAGGGGGTCGAGATTATGGCGACCAAAGGTTATAGTGGTGGGGTCGAAAATATATTGAGAATATATTTGGGGGGGGGGGGGGGGGGGGCAGGGAAGGGTTTTGGGATCAAGATGCTGTGCACTTAGTTTAAACTAGATGAGTATTTACTACTTGTGGCGTTGTTTCCTATACATATCACCTATTGTAACTTGTGTTTTGTTAAACAAAATTTATTTGTTGACGTTCATCCATCAAGTGTTTGAGTACACTGAGCAAAATGTTTCACAACAAAAACAACAGTTTAACACGAAGTACCGGATACAGTAATATGCAATGCAGGTAACGTCTCTTGTTCTTCGAAGATAATTTTAGGCTCCAGTTTACTTTAATACGATTATTGCGGTGTTGAAACCCTGACCTAATCGAACGTACTAAGGAGATGAAAATACTAGTGTACCAACCGCCTATAATTGGCTACATAAAGTAATTTCTTATGGACATGCGAATTAATTTGTCCTGGAAATCATTTAATCTGCTTTTCATGTTAATTATGCTGGCTGTCTTTTCCCTCTGTAATTGTTTTGTGCTTTTGTCCATTTAAGGTGGAAGCACGTCGGCCTTAACACGTCTGGTTTTGTACATACTCGTTCCGAAAGAAAGAAATATTTCATTTATCGATTTCCTCAACACATTTTAAGTTATCGGACATATAGTTAAATGTCTCACAGAATACAAGACGAGAAACCCGCTACCGACACTCCTTGGGTTACTCTTTTCACTTGGAAGCAAGGGATATATTACATGCGTCATCAAACAGAGAGGACAGTAGTTACCTTTGTAGCACTGGGTAGAACGAGAAAAAGCCCTAGATCGATCGCGCACCACACGAGCGTTTTACCACTGCGCTATATCCCGTCCCGCTCAAAGATGGGCTGGGGGAATCATCCCACTATCCCTGATTTCACTAGCCCTGGTACCACTAGCCCTGAAAAATGACCACTTAATGGCTGCCATGGATGTTCCATTTCTTTAAACTACTCCCCTGTACATATAAACTATTAATAAATAAACATGTCTTGTTTTACTGATTAGGTAGACACAATAGATGAGATACCCTTTTAATGCCTCAATTGAAAACGTGGAGTACTTACTTAATCCTCTTCGTACAATTCCTTTATCTATAAACATGTGTTGTTTTAATATGCTCGCTTACTGTCAATACATAATTAGTAGGGACCTCTATATATGAATGTTGCAAATGTGACTATACAGATAAATGCTCGCTGTGCGTTATGGCGGTGCCAGAGGCAATAAAGTAGCACTTTTGACGTATGTTGCATTGTTTGTATGGTTTTGAAATGTCATGTTTTAAATGTATTATTAAAGTGCTATTACAGTGCTATTACCATAAACACTATCGAATAAAACATTTATTTAACTATATTCATTTTTGTAATTACTTATTTGATTTAGTTTGTTTATAATGGGGATGACAACCGGTGGCAGTAACAGCCAATATGACTGACAATCTGGGGCTAGTGGAACCAGGGCTAGTGGAATCAGGGCTAGTGGGACTAACTCGGGCTGGGTACTGGGAATCGAATCAAATCCACAATATGCCCACCTGAAGGCTACGCTGCCAAGAGCGGAATTTTCCGTATATTGATATACGATAAGCTAATTAAAACATTTACTCTCGGGGTGTGAGTATGTGTGTGACCAACTGTTAAATGGTGAAAGTGCACAACGTGAAGAAGACAATAAAGAAATAATTTACATAATTATATAAATGAAACAATGAGTAAATAATGTATGGATTAAAACAAAAATGGTCTAGCCATTATGTAATCAATGCGATGCCTTGTTTGTGTTTTGTGTTTTCCTTTATCAAACCTGCTGTGTAATTATTGAACAAATAGAGAACTTTATTGCGTCTTTTCTCTGTTTCCTGTTTTCCTTCATTCGTTCTTGCTTTCTGTCTTTCAATACTATTTATTTATATTCATATTTAAATTGCAAAAATATATTACTGTCGTATCCTGTATGTATTATGGAGAAGGCCTAGTAAGTTGTGTAACTTGTGCCTATTCCATTTGTCCAACAACAATAAAATATGTTTCAATCAATTAATTGTCTAATGAATGAATGAATGAAATGATTGATTGATTGATTGATTGATTGATTGATTGATTGATTGATTGATTGATTGATTGGATGAATGAATGAATGTTTGACGACACTGTCAAAAATCCATATGATAGAAACCAATTAACTAAAATTAACAATGTGCTGAGGTGTCTCACACTCCTGTCTCTGTCACACTATCGTTATGGCCATGCAATTTTAAACACACGAACGTCTTGGAAGTCAGCAATTGCGCAATTTTATCCACAACGGCAAAGCAGCACTAAATGGACAAAGAAGGGAAAAGAAAACCCCCTCCACCATCAACAAAAGAACCTCTGGAACGCTATGCACTGATAACACAGCTACTTAAGCACGTCGCATTCTCAGTTGTCCTCAACCGCCGTGGCCTCGCGTCTTTCACAAAGGGATCTTTTTTTTGCTATTTGTTTTTCCTAATTCACTCCATCGATTTAAGGAGTCGTATAATAGTGCTTTCCAATCCATGCCGCAACACAAGCGCCATTCTTTCTCCGCCGCTCGGCCATTATAGCCGTATAAAGCGAGGGACCTTCCTTCTAGCGATTGGTTTGACAATGGATGGAGCTCATCGTCTGATCTCGGTTTGAAAAGCTCGAGTCTTGAACCTCGATTTGTTGCTCCATAATCAAGTCGCTTCTTCGTCTCATATTACATCGCGTGCACTTTGACGTCATCCAGGTCACTGGGTGTACTTAATGAAAGTTTCAAATATAACTGAAAGGTGTAAACTTACGGTTATCGGAGAGGTGTTTTTGTTCTTCATTGGTTGTTTGTTTGTTTGGTGGGTTTTTGTTGTGGTTGTGTGTTGTTGTTTTGTTTTGGGGTTGGGTTTTTTTGTGTGGTGTTTTGGGGGGTTGGGGGCTTGGGTTCTTCTCTGTGTGTGGGGTGGTGGGGTGGGGTGGGGTGGGGAGGGGGTGGGAAGGGGGGTTGGTAGTGGTGGTGGTATTGCCGACTCTGACGTGAAATAGTCACGGCAGTTGGTACCACATTTATTGTTTGTTTCATCAAAATATGCCAATGCCGTCAAATGCGGAGTTTGGGGACGGACTAGTTTTAAATTCTAATTTTATATTTAACATGATGTCCTGGGAACACAGTTCAGGTAGCAGAAGGGAATCGATCATGTAAACCCATGAACACAAGGACAGCGATCTATCAACTGAGGTAAATAATATCCCGTTGGGAAAACAATGGATGGACGGCCGGTAGGTTGTATGGATGAAAAAAGTTAAATGTTATGTTATTTAACGATACCACTAGAGCATATTAATTAATTAATCACCGGCTGTTGAATGTCATATATTTGGTCATTCCGCGACAGTGTTTCATTTGTAGAAAGGTATTTCCCCCTGACAGTACACACCAGGGCTTTTGATAGACCATATGTGAGGCACTTATTGGGATATTATTCCATTCTATAACGCTTCTCGCTCTAGCCAGTGCAGCACGACTGGTATATTAAAGGCCGTGGTATGTGCCATCCTGTTTGTGGGATGATGCATATAAACGATCCTTTGCTACTAATGAAACAATGTAGCAGATTTCCTCTCCAAGAATATATGTCAAAATTACCAAATGTTGACATCCAATAGCCGATGATTAATAATCAATGTGCTCTAGTGGTGTCGTTAAACAAAACAAACATTCTATAACCCAAGCACTTCACGCGAGCGCTGTACTGACTGACATAAATACACACACCCCCACCCCCACCCCACCCATCCAAAAAAACAAATTTAACAATATTCCACAAGAATAGATAAATCTAAAATTCATTTTCAAAAGCCAATAATCTCATAAAATAATAAATATATTCCGGAGATAATTTTAAATGAATGTGAAATGTTTTCCTCTACTCTGCCCACGTAAGATAATGAGTGTCTGTTTGGTAAGAGAGATGTATCCTGCCAATAAGAAGGAAACTGGGCGCATTATACAGGGTATATATCACTGGTCGTATAAATCTCTCCATGCCCTGTCAGCCGACTGAGATGTGTTTGCGCGCGGGTTCTCATACCATCTCTGGGCGAGCAGTCCGGATCGCTGGCGGTCACAGCAGCAGGGGTAGCTCGCTGTTAACAAACCTAACAGCAGCGAGAGAACGACCAGTTCTAGTGAACCAGAATAGATTGGACTCTTGTAACGGAAGAGTAAATCGCAGAAAACTATTGGAAAACCGTTTGTGTTAAAGTGATTTTCTTTATGACAAAGCGCAGAATACAGCTTAGTAGTCAATGTTGAGATGACTCGTTTAAGATACGCGCCTGCCTGGGGTGCCCGGGTCGATGTATTCAATATTCTAGGTGGAACTATTCTCAGATAGAGTTTTATATCTGTCCAAAACATTTGGTTTCTTTGTTTGTTTTGTTTAAAAACACCACTAATCATCGGCTATTATATGTCAAACATTTGGTAATTTTGACATACAGTCTTAGAGAGGAAACCCGCAACATTTTTCTATTAGTAGCAAGGGATCTTTTATATGCACCATCTCGCAGACAGGATAGCACATACCACGGTCTTTGATACACCAGTCGTGATACTCTTGCTGGAACGAGAAATAGCCCAATGGGCCCACCGACGGGGATCTATTCCAGACCGACCGCGCATCAAGCGAGCGCTTTACCACTGGGCTACGACCCGCCCCTTGTCCTAAACAGTGCCCCACGACTGGTATATCAAAGACCGTGGTACTTACTGTCCTGTCTGTAGAAGATCCCTTGCTGCTGATGAGGAAATGTAACGGGTTCCTCTGACGATAACATGTCACAAATGAATAATTGTGATATAGTGGGTTAAACAAAACAAACGTTTAACTCATAGGGTATAGGAGGTCGTAGGCCATATGTCCTTTAATTAACATACCCATTTTGCTCGTTCCAGCCAATACCCCATGACTGGTATATCAACGGCCATGGTGTGTCATATGCTGTTTGTGGGAACGACTATACACACTAGCCCTTGCTACTAAAAGGAAGGTGTACCTTGTATGACAGTATCGATATGCTTGTAGAATTCTCTAAACCAAATTCGTAATAGTCGGTGGTTACTATGGACATGTTATGGGTAACGGTAAATGTTGGACATGCTCCCACTGTTCAAGCACGCCTGTTGTGGTATGTCTAAGATAGCGAATGCAAGTATTAACATTGTGGGTGTGGGTAATTTTTGGCATGCTTCCATAAGACAACTGTTCAAGCACGCCGGTCGTGATCACAACCTCTGACTTCGCCGTCATAGAGAAAAGGTGTTAACATTTATTTTCTGCTTCATTAAGTTATTGTGATGTCTGGTCTCGTCAAAACAAAACAATGAACAAAGCCAAACAGCATTGGCCTGTGTCTATTGGATAGCACCATGAACCAGGAATAGTAAGTCCTCATAGGAAAGCACGCCTCAAATCTTATTTCAACGACAAGATGTGTTGATTTGGTCTCAATGAGACTGTTTGTTTCCCGAAGTGCGGAAGGGGCTTCGCAATCAGCATACTTTTCTTTTTGTACGTGTGGCCGTCAAAACGTGATTAGCAACGTCATTTGTAGGAATCTGTATCGACCAGAGATCGGAGACAAACACAGAAGTTGCGTTAAGGGGATAAGGAGTTGGAATCTTTCATTAATCGTCAGCAATCGCAGTCCTAAAGGTGTTATCTCGTCTGGTGCTTTTGTCGGGCAGTAATTGAATACTCCAATGAGCGTGTTGTAGTTACACTAGTTAATTTAAATGGAGTCATTTTTAATTGTTTGTTATCTGGTGGGTGCATGGTTTAACTATCTGAACAAGACGTCTATTTAATTAGTTGGTGTTTGTGGGTTTTTTAAAAAGAGGAATGTTTGTTTCTCGTCACCTCAGTACATTGTCTGATAGACGGTCATTATGTGACGATAACATGCGCTGTAGTTCAGACGTGTCAATCTATCTGAACGACAAAGCCGTAATACATGATCAGGGCCGTATCTCTGCACAATGCAGAGTGGAATGGGCATTTGTCAAAAATAGTGGTTGATTCCATGAATCTCTATTTAGTCCATCGACTACAGTAGGACAGCCACTCCCGAGGAGATCCTTCACTGGATATTTCACTCCTCTTGTTCTACCACAAAGAGGACAGCCACTCCCGAGGAGATCCTTCACTGAATATTTCATCCCTCTTGTTCTACCACAAAGAGGGCAGCCACTCCCTAGGAGATCCTTTACTGGATATTTCACCCCCTTGTTCTACCACAAAGAGGGCAGCCACTCCCGAGGAGATCCTTCACTGAATATTTCATCCCTCTTGTTCTACCACAAAGAGGGCAGCCACTCCCTAGGAGATCCTTTACTGAATATTTCATCCCTCTTGTTCTACCACAAAGAGGGCAGCCACTCCCTAGGAGATCCTTTACTGAATATTTCATCCCTCTTGTTCTACCACAAAGAGGGCAGCCACTCCCTAGGAGATCCTTTACTGAATATTTCACCACTCTTGTTCTACCACAAAGAGGGCAGCCACTCCCGAGGAGATCCTTCACTGAATATTTCATCCCTCTTGTTCTACCACAAAGAGGGCAGCCACTCCCTAGGAGATCCTTTACTGAATATTTCATCCCTCTTGTTCTACCACAAAGAGGGCAGCCACTCCCTAGGAGATCCTTCACTGAATATTTCATCCCTCTTGTTCTACCACAAAGAGGGCAGCCACTCCCTAGGAGATCCTTTACTGAATATTTCACCACTCTTGTTCTACCACAAAGAGGACAGCCACTCCCTAGGAGATCCTTTACTGGATATTTCATCCCTCTTGTTCTACCACAAAGAGGGCAGCCACTCCCTAGGAGATCCTTTACTGGATATTTCATCCCTCTTGTTCTACCACAAAGAAGACAGCCACTCCCGAGGAGATCCTTTACTGAATATTTCACCCTCTTGTTCTACCACAAAGAGGACAGCCACTCCTAGGATATCCTTTACTGAATATTTCACCCCTCTTGTTCTACCACAGAGGACAGCCACTCCCGAGGAAATCCTTCACTGAAAATTTCACCCCTCTTGTTCTACCACAAAGAGGACAGCCACTCCCGAGGAGATCCTTTACTGAATATTTCACCACTCTTGTTCTACCACAAAGAGGACAGCCACTCCCTAGGAGATCCTTTACTGAATATTTCACCCCTCTTGTTCTACCACAAAGAGGACAGCCACTCCCTAGGAGATCCTTTACTGAATATTTCACCACTCTTGTTCTACCACATAGAGGACAGCCACTCCCGAGGAGATTCCTCTTGCTCTACCACAAAGAGAACAGCCACTCCTAGACTAGTTTACTCAATCAAAACTAGCACCGGTATTAGATATGGTATTCCTTCTTAAGTCAAAATAGAAGTATGGTGGCATCGTGGTTAAGCCATCGGGCATAAGGCTGGTAGGGTTCGATTCCCGTTGCCGGCTCCCACCCAAGGCGAGTTTTAACGACTCAGTGGCCACTACACCCTCTTTTCTCTCATTAACCACTAACCACCAACAATGAACCCACTGTCCTGGACAGACAGCCCAGATAGCTGACTTGTGTGCCCATGGCAGCGTGCTTGAACCTTAATTTGATATAAGCACGAAAATAATGTAAGAAGAAAACATACATCGCCATTAATAACGGCAGTCCTCCTTAAGACAAAGTGTGCATCATCCTGAATAATGACAGTCCTCTTATAGACAAAACACCTGTCTAGAAATTGCCTAAAAGTATACCGTACATAGCCTTGTGAAAACATTTTGGACTGTCTTGTGGTGAATACGAGCTTAATGATATTAATGGTTTTAAACGACAACGTCATAGACGTTTAATAATTCTATATTCGTCAGGTTGATTATATACGTATTTCGCTTATCTAGGAATATAGAGGTGATTGGTAAATTTAAATTGTTCGGCCATCTAACGGTTTTCATCTTTCAAATTAAACAGTTTCTCTCAAGCCGTGTGCATTATGGCAAAGGGGTAATATTAATTTGGGTGTGGCCATGATGATCAAATCAGGCCAGCGGTCAGTACGTATTTTTGACTCGAGCACGAGCGTCAAATATAGACCAACGAACGTTTCGTAATATTCAAGTCAACTGAACGCAGGAAAGACTATCTCAATTGCAGCATCTTTTGGACTGAAGAGGTTCCACCTCAGTTAGATGGGCGCTTTCTTGCGGTCGTATAATCGAACCCTCCTCTGTGTACCAGTATATCAAAGGCAAAGGTATATGCTGTCCTGTCCTATCTGTGGCAAAGTGCATACAAAAGATATATTGATGTAATTCCAAAAAAAGTAACGAATTTCCTTTGAAAACTATGTGTAATAATTATCAGACGTTTGTCACCCAATACTGATTAGTTAATTAGTCTGCTCTAAGTAATGTCGATTTGTTTTGGAATTGAAATAATTATGTTTTATGATTTGACACGGGGGTTTACAAATAACCAACTGTTCTGTTCCTTCCTACAAGTGATCTTATATGTGAGATGACACGGCTTCCTACAAGTGATCCTATATGTGAGATGACACGGGGGTTTACAAGTAACCAACTGTTCTATTCCTTCCTACACGTGATCCTATATGTGAGATGACACAGAGGTTTACAAGTAACCAACTGTTCTACTCCTTCGTTCAAATGATAATATGTGAGATGACATGGGGGTTTACAAGTAACCAACTGTTCTATTCCTTCCTACAAGTGATCCTATATGTGAGATGACACGGGGGTTTACAAGTAACCAACTGTTCTATTCCTTCCTACAAGTGATCCTATATGTGAGATGACACGGGGGTTTACAAGTAACCAACTGTTCTACTCCTTCCTACAAGTGATCCTATATGCGAGATGACACGGGGGTTTACAAGTAACCAACTGTTCTACTCCTTCCTACAAGTGATCCTATATGTGAGATGACACGGGGGTTTACAAGTAACCAACTGTTCTATTCCTTCCTACAAGTGATCCTATATGCGAGATGACACGGGGGTTTACAAGTAACCAACTGTTCTACTCCTTCCTACAAGTGATCCTATATGTGAGATGACACGGGGGTTTACAAGTAACCAACTGTTCTATTCCTTCCTACACGTGATCCTATATGTGAGACGACATGGGGACGGGGGTTTACAAGTAACCAACTGTTCTATTCCTTCCTACAAGTGATCCTATATGTGAGATGACACGGGGGTTACAATTCTTGCAAACTGCAAATTACGAACTTTTAATGAATGGAAAAAGACTAAACCAACTAAGCTGGTTGGTTGGGCGAATCCTCAAGAATTAAAGCAATTTAAGAATTTGGAGCTTCCCGCTGCGGGGCATAGATCGAATAACCTACATTTATTTTGATAGCTTTTATCCAAATACCCGGCGGGCCGAGTCCAGAGATGTAATATGTGTTGTGCCATTTACACAGTGAAATACCAATTGCCGGAGACGATTTTCATTTTGCGTTAGGCTTCAGTGTGTGCGCTCACCGACTGAACAAACACAAGTTTAATGAATAAACCTTTTCAACGCCGGGCTTTTGTAAATTCGAAACGAGGAAGCGGGGAATGTTCCTTCGTGGGCATGAGTCCGTGCTGGCATTGCCTTGAGTTGAAATTAATAAAAACATTACAAATGATTATATCGAAATCCAATTTAACACAATCCATTGGCTGTGGCTGATCCGGCGCTACGTCGTGGTGCTATAGGCGTGGGTACAGTGTTGTGTGTATTAGCAATATTGACGAAGTAGTCTTGTCCAAAAAAAACATCCACGAGGAAATGCTTTGTTTTTT
The DNA here is from genome assembly GCF_016097555.1 of Gigantopelta aegis. Taxonomy (NCBI): domain Eukaryota; kingdom Metazoa; phylum Mollusca; class Gastropoda; order Neomphalida; family Peltospiridae; genus Gigantopelta; species Gigantopelta aegis. The sequence continues at coordinate 100,027,830 of NC_054704.1, read as the reverse complement.
AGGAATACTCTAGGGTCGACAACTGCAATTTTAACTTGGCATTGTAAATAGTTTGGAAATGTCTAAACTATAATACTATCTATCGGGTTGTTATCCATGCTTGTGTTTGAAAGTGTTTTCTCTTTCACGTAATTTATAACTGAATCAACGGGTGGAATCTTGTATCGTTCTTCTTCCTTTAATAGAAAGGATTGTCACTTCCGGTTTTTCTGTGAATGGTTGAAAGTGGCATTCTGATTGTGGGTGAGAACTGGACATGGGTTGGTTGTTAGTAAATTCCTTGTCCACTTGCTGATAGTTCAGTTGACCTTCATCCAGTGTTGATGTTTCAGTCATATTACTATTTCCAGGTCCAAAATTCAACTATCAAATCAACATGTATACATGAAGTTCATGGTTCATTTTATTAATTATAGTTGCGTACGCTTTTCCCCAATGCTCTTAATCGTCCATTACTTTGTTTGTTTGTTGTTTGTTGGGTTTTTTCGTTTATTGCTGTTTTTGTTGTTGTTTGTTTTGTTGTCTTTTTTGTAGTTGGTTTGTTTTGTACATGTACCTGCCTAAACTGATTTAAAAAAAAACTTCGATACGTTTACATATTTATTTTAGATTAACAAAATTATTATTTTGTCTAATAAAGTAACTTAATTTATTTGATAAGATGTCATTGCAGTTTTGAATGTCAGAACACTGCAACGCACATCTGGCATATTCCGATGTAGGTCATTTGAAAACGATCTTTATGGTTGCTGTTTGCGTCCATGGTCAGTGACAACACTAATACGACATCCACAATAATTGGAATACAAATTCAGTTTACTGCCATTGAAAGGAGCTGGGCATGATTTAGGTCAGGAATGGAAAGTGGAGACAACTGGCCATATTCCTGTCTTAAATGTCATTCGTGTCGATTAGTCTCCTTCCTCAGACAAAAATAATCATCGTATAAAATAATAATATCCAGATACAAAGATATCCCATTTTTCATGATTCCTGAGCTGTATAGCTTGGCCTCAGCGGATTATTGTGTGAGATTGCCTTTAGAAACGTACTGATTTTGTTATTCGATATAGTTTGCCCACCATTGTTCATTATTCACCACTGAGCATGGCTTTTCGTTTCGTTTAATAAGAATATAGTTTTCCTGCCCTGGGGAAATCTTCGTTTCTCTCAGTTAAATAAGGACGGCCTGGCGTCAAGTATGTTCGTGCGCGAACCTCTGCCTCGGTGGAGCAGTGTTTTAATTATCCGTTCAAGGTTGGTGGTGTTGCATTCAAATCTCCGTACCTACATTGAAGTGCTTCATTCTGGGGAGGAGGGGTATCCGTTACAGCAGTTGTTCCATAGACTGGGCAGTCATCAACGTCAAAAAGTGAACAAAATAGGGGAATGATTAATTGCTTAATTGTTTTTGTTTTTGTTTTTTATTCTTTATTTTTGTATTGACATTGTTCAGTTTATATACATATATTACATAATCACTTATAATAAAAACATAATAATAATAATAATAATAATAATAATAATAATAATAAAACATCACATAATATTTACACATTTTTTATTTTATAACATAAACAGTTAAATTGTGTTGGTTTTGTTTTAGAAGGCACTATATACATTAGTTAGACACGGATTAGTTTGATTTTAACTACCAATCTCCTTACACGATGTGTATACTTGCATACATATGTTATATATACTATTAAAGAGACATCAACCTTCGTTACAAAAATAAAAAGAACATTTAATTACTTATTTCTAAACAAACAGGCACATCAAAAATATGATTCTGTCATGTAATGATCTTTAAGCAAGTGGTGCATCGTAATTTCTTGTCTCGTCGTACAGGTCACGTGCTACAGTTACCATGGTATATAACAACTGGTGCCTACAGATGTTCAGGGATCTCAATATTTTGTCAAGAAATTAAATTTATCCATTGTACAAACATAATGTTTTTAGTGAAATGAACGCAGGAAGGATTATCTAAATGTATCATCTTTCAGACTAAAAGAAGCCCCTCCCCTATTACGCACCCCCACACCCCATTATAAACCATAGCTATGCGCAAACAAAAAAGAGATTGGTACAAAACAAATGTAATATTTCTCTTGGACTAGTTGGGTTTGTTTTCCACTGAAAATGTTTTTTATTGAATCTGTATGCATTGCACCAATGGGCCAATAACGGCGTTGTATCATTTCTACTCATATACAAGATTAATAACTTCCTGAAACTTGGTTCATATTGGACCTTTGGTGCAATGTCTCATGTTTATGTAGTTTTCAAAAGAATATGTGGGGTTTTCAAATTACTTGATGGCATTACGTTAAACGTAATGCGTGGTGTGTGTTTGGGTTTTTTACTTGTGTTTTTAAAAAAAATTCATAATCATTATCCTCTCATGACATTGTTGGTTTTATTTACTCAATTATAGGTATGTAACAAAAGAAGGCTACTATACAGTAAAAGCATGTATACACCCATCCTTATATTAAAATCGTAATATATATAGTGGCAAAATATTTTTTAAAAGCATAGTTGACATTGGTGTACAATTGTATAAATATTTAATGGTACCACCATTTGATAGCATCAACCCTATCTGGCCTATGGACGATAATAATTATACAATGTCTAAATGATTGAAATCGATATAAAACGTCTATTTTTAATAATAAAGCACACGACCTGTGTCACTTCGTAAAGTAACAGAACACAGTATAAATACAGTAGTATAAACCGTCATAACGATAATTGTGACCGTCAAAAATAGGAAATTATGAATTATATTGATTGAAATTAACACACGAAAAGTATAAATTATTGTAATGAAAGTTATGAAAATCAGCACAATGCAATTATAAATTATCATAAAATCGTTCAAGTGAGATTGAAAATCTCGTGTTTTGTATGCCAGTAATAAACTGATTAGTTCAAGTGGAGACAACTGGTTTACAAAAACGTCAGTTTTGCTCTTCAATTTGTGAATTAAAAAAAAGAACACGAGAGGAAATGATGTCAAACCGGAGGGAAACGATAATTACTAGTCTTTTTGTGTCCGCGGAGAGCCATTTCACAAATTATCCAATCACTACAAAGCATCATCAAAAACGATGTTAAGCTTTCGAATGTGTAATTTCCGTAACATAAAACGAACGAGCTATGAATAACATTTTCTGATTTGTTATTTTGTTTTCTTTTTTACAAACACCTGATACTAGAATGATGACATTATGTGGAATGGTCGGGGAAGTATATCTAACCCAGTGGTACAGCGCTCGCCTAACGTGCTGGATATGTAACCCAGTGGTACAGCGCTCGCCTGACGTGCTGGATATCTAACCCAGTGGTACAGCGCTCGCCTGACGTGCTGGATATGTAACCCAGTGGTACAGCGCTCGCCTGACGTGCTGGATATGTAACCCAGTGGTACAGCGCTCGCCTGACGTGCTGGATATGTAACCCAGTGGTACATCGCTCGCCTGACGTGCTGGATATGTAACCCAGTGGTACAGCGCTCGCCTGACGTGCTGGATATGTAACCCAGTGGTACAGCGCTCGCCTGACGTGCTGGATATGTAACCCAGTGGTACAGCGCTCGCCTGACGTGCTGGATATGTAACCCAGTGGTACAGCGCTCGCCTGAAGAGCGGAATATGTAGCCCAGTGGTACAGCGCTAGCCTGACGTGCGGGATATGTAACCCAGTGGTACAGCGCTAGCCTGACGTGCTGGATATGTAACCCAGTGGTACAGCGCTAGCCTGACGTGCTGGATATGTAACCCAGTGGTACAGCGCTAGCCTGACGTGCGGGATATGTAGCCCAGTGGTACAGCGCTAGCCTGACGTGCTGGATATGTAACCCAGTGGTACAGCGCTAGCCTGACGTGCTGCATATGTAACCCAGTGGTACAGCGCTAGCCTGACGTGCTGGATATGTAACCCAGTGGTACAGCGCTCGCCTGACGTGCTGGATATGTAACCCAGTGGTACAGCGCTAGCCTGAAGAGCGGAATATGTAGCCCAGTGGTACAGCGCTCGCCTGACGTGCGGGATATGTAGCCCAGTGGTACAGCGCTCGCCTGACGTGCTGGATATGTAACCCAGTGGTACAGCGCTCGCCTGACGGGCTGGATATGTAACCCAGTGGTACAGCGCTCGCCTGACGGGCTGGATATGTAACCCAGTGGTACAGCGCTCGCCTGACGGGCTGGATATGTAGCCCAGTGGTACAGCGCTCGCCTGACGTGCTGGATATGTAACCCAGTGGTACAGCGCTCGCCTGACGGGCGGGATATGTAGCCCAGTGGTACAGCGCTCGCCTGACGGGCGGGATATGTAACCCAGTGGTACAGCGCTCGCCTGACGGGCTGGATATGTAGCCCAGTGGTACAGCGCTCGCCTGACGTGCTGGATATGTAACCCAGTGGTACAGCGCTCGCCTGAAGAGCGGAATATGTAGCCCAGTGGTACAGCGCTCGCCTGACGGGCGGGATATGTAGCCCAGTGGTACAGCGCTCGCCTGACGTGCTGGATATGTAACCCAGTGGTACAGCGCTCGCCTGACGGGCTGGATATGTAACCCAGTGGTACAGCGCTCGCCTGACGGGCGGGATATGTAGCCCAGTGGTACAGCGCTCGCCTGACGTGCTGGATATGTAACCCAGTGGTACAGCGCTAGCCTGAAGAGCGGAATATGTAGCCCAGTGGTACAGCGCTCGCCTGACGGGCTGGATATGTAACCCAGTGGTACAGCGCTCGCCTGGCGGGCGGGATATGTAACCCAGTGGTACAGCGCTCGCCTGACGGGCGGGATATGTAACCCAGTGGTACAGCGCTCGCCTGACGGGCGGGATATGTAACCCAGTGGTACAGCGCTCGCCTGACGGGCGGAATATGTAACCCAGTGGTACAGCGCTCGCCTGACGGGCGGGATATGTAGCCCAGTGGTACAGCGCTCGCCTGATGGGCGGGATATGTAGCACAGAGGTACAGCGCTAGCCTGATGGGCGGGATATGTAGCCCAGAGGTACAGCGCTCGCCTGACGGGCGGGAGTAGCCCAGTGGTACAGCGTTCGCCTGACGGGCGGGAGTAGCTCAGTGGTACAGCGCTCGCCTGACGACCGGGATATGTAGCCCAGTGGTACAGCGCTCGCCTGACGGGCGGAATATGTAGCCCAGTGGTACAGCGCTCGCCTGACGGGCGGGATATGTAACCCAGTGGTACAGCGCTCGCCTGACGGGCTGGATATGTAGCCCAGTGGTACAGCGCTCGCCTGACGGGCGGGATATGTAACCCAGTGGTACAGCGCTCGCCTGACGGGCGGGATATGTAGCCCAGTGGTACAGCGCTCGCCTGACGGGCGGGATATGTAGCCCAGTGGTACAGCGCTCGCCTGACGGGCGGGATATGTAGCCCAGTGGTACAGCGCTCGCCTGACGGGCGGGATATGTAGCCCAGTGGTACAGCGCTCGCCTGACGGGCGGGATATGTAGCCCAGTGGTACAGCGCTCGCCTGACGGGCGGGAGTAGCTCAGTGGTACAGCGCTCGCCTGACGGGCGGGATATGTAGCCCAGTGGTACAGCGCTCGCCTGACGGGCGGGATATGTAGCCCAGTGGTACAGCGCTCGCCTGACGGGCGGGATATGTAGCCCAGTGGTACAGCGCTCGCCTGACGGGCGGGATATGTAGCCCAGTGGTACAGCGCTCGCCTGACGGGCGGGATATGTAACCCAGTGGTACAGCGCTCGCCTGACGGGCGGGATATGTAGCCCAGTGGTACAGCGCTCGCCTGATGGGCGGGATATGTAGCCCAGTGGTACAGCGCTCGCCTGACGGGCGGGATATGTAGCCCAGTGGTACAGCGCTCGCCTGACGGGCGGATAGTAGCCCAGTGGTACAGCGCTCGCCTGACGGGCGGGATATGTAGCCCAGTGGTACAGCGCTCGCCTGACGGGCGGGATATGTAGCCCAGTGGTACAGCGCTCGCCTGACGGGCGGGATATGTAGCCCAGTGGTACAGCGCTCGCTGACTGACGGGAGTAGCCCGGGTACCATGTAGCAGTGGTAACGCTGTACCATATCCGCCCGTCAGGCGACAGCGCTGTACTGACTGGGCTATATGTAGTACCGTCAGTGCGAACGGTACAGTGGTACAGCGCTCGCCTGACGAGGCTGTACCAGTGGGTAGCCCAGTATACAGCCCGTGAGGCGCTCGCCTGACGGGCGGGATATGTACCGCCCAGTGGTACAGCGCTCGCCTGACGGGCGGATATGTAGCCCAGTGGCTACAGCGTCTCGCCTGGTACAGCGCGGGATATGTACCCAGTGGTACAGCGCTCGCCTGAGCTGACGGGCGGGATATGTAGCCCAGTGGTACAGCGCTCGCCCTGAGGCTAGCGCTGTACCTCTGTATGTACATATCCCGTACAGCGCAGCGCTGTACCACAGTGGCTACATATCCCGCCGCCAGGCGAGCGCTGTACCACTGGGTTACATATTCAGCCCGTCAGGCGAGCGCTGTACCCCAGTGGTACAGCGCTCGCCTGACGGGCGGGATATGTAGCCCAGTGGTACAGCGCTCGCCTGTCAGGCGAGATATGTAGCCCAGTGGTACAGCGCTCGCCTGACGGGCGGGATATGTACCAGTGGTACAGCGCTCGCCTGACGGGCGAGCGGTACCACTGGGCTACATATGTCCCCAGTGGTTCAGGCTAGTGGTACCCAGGGGCGCTCGCCTGACAGGCGGATATGTAGCCCAGTGGTACAGCGCTCGCCTGACGGGCGGGATATGTAGCCCAGTGGTACAGCGCTCGCCTGACGGGCGGGATATGTAGCCCAGTGGTACAGCGCTCGCCTGACGGGCGGAATATGTAGCCCAGTGGTACAGCGCTCGCCTGGCGGGGATATGTAAAAAAGTGGTACAGCGCTCGCCTGGCGGGCGGGATATGTAGCCCAGTGGTACAGCGCTCGCCTGACGGGCGGGATATGTAGCACAGTGGTACAGCGCTAGCCTGACGGGCGGGATATGTAGCCCAGTGGTACAGCGCTCGCCTGACGGGCGGGATAGTAGCCCAGTGGTACAGTACAGCTCGCCTGACGGGCGGGATATGTAGCCCAGTGGTACAGCGCTCGCCTGACGGGCGGGATATGTAGCCCAGTGGTACAGCGCTCGCCTGACGGGCGGGATATGTAGCCCAGTGGTACAGCGCTCGCCTGATGGGCGGGATATGTAGCCCAGTGGTACAGCGCTCGCCTGACGGGCGGGAGTAGCCCAGTGGTACAGCGCTCGCCTGACGGGCGGGATATGTAGCCCAGTGGTACAGCGCTCGCCTGACGACCGGGATATGTAGCCCAGTGGTACAGCGCTCGCCTGAAGGGCGGGATATGTAGCCCAGTGGTACAGCGCTCGCCTGACGGGCGGGATATGTAACCCAGTGGTACAGCGCTCGCCTGACGGGCGGGATATGTAGCCCAGTGGTACAGCGCTCGCCTGACGGGCGGGATATGTAGCCCAGTGGTACAGCGCTCGCCTGACGGGCGGGATATGTAGCCCAGTGGTACAGCGCTCGCCTGACGGGGGGATATGTAGCCCAGTGGTACAGCGCTCGCCTGACGGGCGGGATATGTAGCCCAGTGGTACAGCGCTCGCCTGACGGGCGGGATATGTAGCCCAGTGGTACAGCGCTCGCCTGACGGGCGGGATATGTAGCCCAGTGGTACAGCGCTCGCCTGACGGGCGGGATATGTAGCCCAGTGGTACAGCGCTCGCCTGACGGGCGGGATATGTAGCCCAGTGGTACAGCGCTCGCCTGACGGGCGGGATATGTAGCCCAGTGGTACAGCGCTCGCCTGACGGGCGGGATATGTAACCCAGTGGTACAGCGCTCGCCTGACGGGCGGGATATGTAGCCCAGTGGTACAGCGCTCGCCTGACGGGCGGGATATGTAGCCCAGTGGTACAGCGCTCGCCTGACGGGCGGGATATGTAGCCCAGTGGTACAGCGCTCGCCTGACGGGCGGGATATGTAACCCAGTGGTACAGCGCTCGCCTGACGGGCGGGATATGTAGCCCAGTGGTACAGCGCTCGCCTGACGGGCGGGATATGTAGCCCAGTGGTACAGCGCTCGCCTGACGGGCGGGATATGTAGCCCAGTGGTACAGCGCTCGCCTGACGAGCGGGATATGTAGCCCAGTGGTACAGCGCTCGCCTGACGGGCGGGATATGTAACCCAGTGGTACAGCGCTCGCCTGACGGGCGGGATATGTAACCCAGTGGTACAGCGCTCGCCTGACGGGCGGGATATGTAGCCCAGTGGTACAGCGCTCGCCTGACGGGCGGGATATGTAGCCCAGTGGTACAGCGCTCGCCTGACGGGCGGGATATGTAACCCAGTGGTACAGCGCTCGCCTGACGGGCGGGATATGTAGCCCAGTGGTACAGCGCTCGCCTGACGGGCGGGATATGTAGCCCAGTGGTACAGCGCTCGCCTGACGGGCGGGATATGTAGCCCAGTGGTACAGCGCTCGCCTGACGGGGGATATGTAGCCCAGTGGTACAGCGCTCGCCTGACGGGCGGGATATGTAGCCCAGTGGTACAGCGCTCGCCTGATGGGCGGGATATGTAGCACAGAGGTACAGCGCTAGCCTGATGGGCGGGATATGTAGCCCAGTGGTACAGCGCTCGCCTGACGGGCGGAATATGTAGCCCAGTGGTACAGCGCTCGCCTGACGGGCGGGAGTAGCTCAGTGGTACAGCGCTCGCCTGACGACCGGGATATGTAGCCCAGTGGTACAGCGCTCGCCTGACGGGCGGGATATGTAGCCCAGTGGTACAGCGCTCGCCTGACGGGCGGAATATGTAGCCCAGTGGTACAGCGCTCGCCTGACGGGCGGGATATGTAACCCAGTGGTACAGCGCTCGCCTGACGGGCGGGATATGTAACCCAGTGGTACAGCGCTCGCCTGACGGGCGGGATATGTAGCCCAGTGGTACAGCGCTCGCCTGACGGGCGGGATATGTAGCCCAGTGGTACAGCGCTCGCCTGACGGGCGGGATATGTAGCCCAGTGGTACAGCGCTCGCCTGACGGGCGGGATATGTAGCCCAGTGGTACAGCGCTCGCCTGACGACCGGGATATGTAGCCCAGTGGTACAGCGCTCGCCTGACGGGCGGGATATGTAGCCCAGTGGTACAGCGCTCGCCTGATGGGCGGGATATGTAGCCCAGTGGTACAGCGCTCGCCTGACGGGCGGGATATGTAGCCCAGTGGTACAGCGCTCGCCTGACGGGCGGGATATGTAGCCCAGTGGTACAGCGCTCGCCTGACGGGCGGGATATGTAGCCCAGTGGTACAGCGCTCGCCTGACGGGCGGGATATGTAGCCCAGTGGTACAGCGCTCGCCTGACGGGCGGGATATGTAGCCCAGTGGTACAGCGCTCGCCTGACGGGCGGGATATGTAGCCCAGTGGTACAGCGCTCGCCTGACGGGCGGGATATGTAGCCCAGTGGTACAGCGCTCGCCTGACGGGCGGGATATGTAGCCCAGTGGTACAGCGCTCGCCTGACGGGCGGGATATGTAGCCCAGTGGTACAGCGCTCGCCTGACGGGCGGGATATGTAGCCCAGTGGTACAGCGCTCGCCTGACGGGCGGGATATGTAGCCCAGTGGTACAGCGCTCGCCTGACGGGCGGGATATGTAGCCCAGTGGTACAGCGCTCGCCTGACGGGCGGGATATGTAGCCCAGTGGTACAGCGCTCGCCTGACGGGCGGGATATGTAGCCCAGTGGTACAGCGCTCGCCTGATGGGCGGGATATGTAGCCCAGTGGTACAGCGCTCGCCTGACGGGCGGGATATGTAGCCCAGTGGTACAGCGTTCGCCTGACGGGCGGGAGTAGTTCAGTGGTACAGCGCTCGCCTGACGGGCGGGATATGTAGCCCAGTGGTACAGCGCTCGCCTGATGGGCGGGATATGTAGCCCAGTGGTACAGCGCTCGCCTGACGGGCGGGATATGTAGCCCAGTGGTACAGCGCTCGCCTGACGGGCGGGATATGTAGCCCAGTGGTACAGCGCTCGCCTGACGGGCGGGATATGTAGCCCAGTGGTACAGCGCTCGCCTGACGGGCGGGATATGTAGCCCAGTGGTACAGCGCTCGCCTGACGGGCGGGATATGTAACCCAGTGGTACAGCGCTCGCCTGACGGGCGGGATATGTAGCCCAGTGGTACAGCGCTCGCCTGACGGGCGGGATATGTAGCCCAGTGGTACAGCGCTCGCCTGACGGGCGGGATATGTAGCCCAGTGGTACAGCGCTCGCCTGACGGGCGGGATATGTAGCCCAGTGGTACAGCGCTCGCCTGACGGGCGGGATATGTAGCCCAGTGGTACAGCGCTCGCCTGACGGGCGGGATATGTAGCCCAGTGGTACAGCGCTCGCCTGACGGGCGGGATATGTAGCCCAGTGGTACAGCGCTCGCCTGATGGGCGGGATATGTAGCCCAGTGGTACAGCGCTCGCCTGACGGGCGGGATATGTAACCCAGTGGTACAGCGCTCGCCTGACGGGCGGGATATGTAGCCCAGTGGTACAGCGCTCGCCTGACGGGCGGGATATGTAACCCAGTGGTACAGCGCTCGCCTGACGGGCGGGATATGTAGCCCAGTGGTACAGCGCTCGCCTGACGGGCGGGATATGTAGCCCAGTGGTACAGCGCTCGCCTGACGGGCGGGATATGTAGCCCAGTGGTACAGCGCTCGCCTGACGGGCGGGATATGTAGCCCAGTGGTACAGCGCTCGCCTGACGGGCGGGATATGTAGCCCAGTGGTACAGCGCTCGCCTGACGGGCGGGATATGTAACCCAGTGGTACAGCGCTCGCCTGACGGGCGGGATATGTAGCCCAGTGGTACAGCGCTCGCCTGACGGGCGGGATATGTAGCCCAGTGGTACAGCGCTCGCCTGACGGGCGGGATATGTAGCCCAGTGGTACAGCGCTCGCCTGACGGGCGGGATATGTAGCCCAGTGGTACAGCGCTCGCCTGACGGGCGGGATATGTAGCCCAGTGGTACAGCGCTCGCCTGACGGGGGGGATATGTAGCCCAGTGGTACAGCGCTCGCCTGACGGGCGGGATATGTAGCCCAGTGGTACAGCGCTCGCCTGACGGGCGGGATATGTAGCCCAGTGGTACAGCGCTCGCCTGACGGGCGGGATATGTAGCCCAGTGGTACAGCGCTCGCCTGACGGGCGGGATATGTAGCCCAGTGGTACAGCGCTCGCCTGACGGGCGGGATATGTAGCCCAGTGGTACAGCGCTCGCCTGACGGGCGGGATATGTAGCCCCCAGTGGTACAGCGCTCGCCTGACGGGCGGGATATGTAGCCCAGTGGTACAGCGCTCGCCCTGACGGGCGGGATATGTAGCCCAGTGGTACAGCGCTCGCCTGACGGGCGGGATATGTAGCCCAGTGGTACAGCGCTCGCCTGACGGGCGGGATATGTAGCCCAGTGGTACAGCGCTCGCCTGATGGGCGGGATATGTAGCCCAGTGGTACAGCGCTCGCCTGATGGGCGGGATATGTAGCCCAGTGGTACAGCGCTCGCCTGACGGGCGGGATATGTAGCCCAGTGGTACAGCGCTCGCCTGACGGGCGGGATATGTAGCCCAGTGGTACAGCGCTCGCCTGACGGGCGGGATATGTAGCCCAGTGGTACAGCGCTCGCCTGACGGGCGGGATATGTAGCCCAGTGGTACAGCGCTCGCCTGACGGGCGGGATATGTAGCCCAGTGGTACAGCGCTCGCCTGACGGGCGGGATATGTAGCCCAGTGGTACAGCGCTCGCCTGACGGGCGGGATATGTAGCCCAGTGGTACAGCGCTCGCCTGACGGGCGGGATATGTAGCCCAGTGGTACAGCGCTCGCCTGACGGGCGGGATATGTAGCCCAGTGGTACAGCGCTCGCCTGACGGGCGGGATATGTAGCCCAGTGGTACAGCGCTCGCCTGACGGGCGGGATATGTAGCCCAGTGGTACAGCGCTCGCCTGACGGGCGGGATATGTGTAACCCAGTGGTACAGCGCTCGCCTGACGGGCGGGATATGTAGCCCAGTGGTACAGCGCTCGCCTGACGGGCGGGATATGTAGCCCAGTGGTACAGCGCTCGCCTGACGGGCGGGATATGTAGCCCAGTGGTACAGCGCTCGCCTGACGGGCGGGATATGTAGCCCAGTGGTACAGCGCTCGCCTGACGGGCGGGATATGTAGCCCAGTGGTACAGCGCTCGCCTGGCGGGCGGGATATGTAGCCCAGTGGTACAGCGCTCGCCTGATGGGCGGGATATGTAGCACATAGGTACAGCGCTAGCCTGATGGGCGGGATATGTAGCCCAGAGGTACAGCGCTCTCCTGACGGGCGGGAGTAGCCCAGTGGTACAGCGTTCGCCTGACGGGCGGGAGTAGTTCAGTGGTACAGCGCTCGCCTGACGACCGGGATATGTAGCCCAGTGGTACAGCGCTCGCCTGAAGAGCGGAATATGTAGCCCAGTGGTACAGCGCTCGCCTGACGGGCGGTATATATAACCCAGTGGTACAGCGCTCGGCTGACGGTCTGGATATGTAGCCCAGTGGTACAGCGCTCGCCTCACGGGCTGGATATGTAGCCCACTGGTACAGCGCTCGCCTGACGGGCGGGATATGTAACCCAGTGGTACAGCGCTCGCCTGACGGGTGGGATATGTAGCCCAGTGGTACAGCGCTCGCCTGACGGGCGGGATATGTAGCCCAGTGGTACAGCGCTCGCCTGACGGGCGGGATATGTAGCCCAGTGGTACAGCGCTCGCCTGACGGCGGGATATGTAGCCCAGTGGTACAGCGCTCGCCTGACGGGCGGGATATGTAGCCCAGTGGTACAGCGCTCGCCTGACGGGCGGGATATGTAGCCCAGTGGTACAGCGCTCGCCTGACGGGCGGGATATGTAGCCCAGTGGTACAGCGCTCGCCTGACGGGCGGGATATGTAGCCCAGTGGTACAGCGCTCGCCTGACGGGCGGGATATGTAGCCCAGTGGTACAGCGCTCGCCTGACGGGCGGGATATGTAGCCCAGTGGTACAGCGCTCGCCTGACGGGCGGGATATGTAGCCCAGTGGTACAGCGCTCGCCTGACGGGCGGGATATGTAGCCCAGTGGTACAGCGCTCGCCTGACGGGCGGGATATGTAGCCCAGTGGTACAGCGCTCGCCTGACGGGCGGGATATGTAGCCCAGTGGTACAGCGCTCGCCTGACGGGCGGGATATGTAGCCCAGTGGTACAGCGCTCGCCTGACGGGCGGGATATGTAGCCCAGTGGTACAGCGCTCGCCTGACGGGCGGGATATGTAGCCCAGTGGTACAGCGCTCGCCTGACGGGCGGGATATGTAGCCCAGTGGTACAGCGCTCGCCTGACGGGCGGGATATGTAGCCCAGTGGTACAGCGCTCGCCTGACGGGCGGGATATGTAGCCCAGTGGTACAGCGCTCGCCTGACGGGCGGGATATGTAGCCCAGTGGTACAGCGCTCGCCTGACGGGGGGGATATGTAGCCCAGTGGTACAGCGCTCGCCTGACGGGCGGGATATGTAGCCCAGTGGTACAGCGCTCGCCTGACGGGCGGGATATGTAGCCCAGTGGTACAGCGCTCGCCTGACGGGCGGGATATGTAGCCCAGTGGTACAGCGCTCGCCTGGGCGGGATATGTAGCCCAGTGGTACAGCGCTCGCCTGATGTAGCCCAGTGGTACAGCGCTCGCCTGACGGGCGGGATATGTAGCCCAGTGGTACAGCGCTCGCCTGACGGGCGGGATATGTAGCCCAGTGGTACAGCGCTCGCCTGACGGGCGGGATATGTAGCCCAGTGGTACAGCGCTCGCCTGACGGGCTGGATATGTAGCCCAGTGGTACAGCGCTCGCCTGACGGGCGGGATATGTAACCCAGTGGTACAGCGCTCGCCTGACGGGCGGGATATGTAGCCCAGTGGTACAGCGCTCGCCTGATGGGCGGGATATGTAGCACAGAGGTACAGCGCTAGCCTGATGGGCGGGATATGTAGCCCAGAGGTACAGCGCTCGCCTGACGGGCGGGAGTAGCCCAGTGGTACAGCGTTCGCCTGACGGGCGGGAGTAGCTCAGTGGTACAGCGCTCGCCTGACGGGCGGGATATGTAGCCCAGTGGTACAGCGCTCGCCTGACGGGCGGAATATGTAGCCCAGTGGTACAGCGCTCGCCTGACGGGCTGGATATGTAGCCCAGTGGTACAGCGCTCGCCTGACGGGCGGGATATGTAGCCCAGTGGTACAGCGCTCGCCTGACGGGCGGGATATGTAGCCCAGTGGTACAGCGCTCGCCTGACGGGCGGGATATGTAGCCCAGTGGTACAGCGCTCGCCTGACGGGCGGGATATGTAGCCCAGTGGTACAGCGCTCGCCTGACGGGCGGGATATGTAGCCCAGTGGTACAGCGCTCGCCTGACGGGCGGGATATGTAGCCCAGTGGTACAGCGTTCGCCTGACGGGCGGGATATGTAGCCCAGTGGTACAGCGCTCGCCTGACGGGCGGGATATGTAGCCCAGTGGTACAGCGCTCGCCTGACGGGCGGGATATGTAGCCCAGTGGTACAGCGCTCGCCTGACGGGCGGGATATGTAGCCCAGTGGTACAGCGCTCGCCTGACGGGCTGGATATGTAGCCCAGTGGTACAGCGCTCGCCTGACGGGCGGGATATGTAGCCCAGTGGTACAGCGCTCGCCTGACGGGCGGGATATGTAGCCCAGTGGTACAGCGCTCGCCTGACGGGCGGGATATGTAGCCCAGTGGTACAGCGCTCGCCTGACGGGGGGATATGTAGCCCAGTGGTACAGCGCTCGCCTGACGGGCGGGATATGTAGCCCAGTGGTACAGCGCTCGCCTGACGGGCGGGATATGTAGCCCAGTGGTACAGCGCTCGCCTGACGGGCGGGATATGTAGCCCAGTGGTACAGCGCTCGCCTGACGGGCGGGATATGTAGCCCAGTGGTACAGCGCTCGCCTGACGGGCGGGAGTAGCTCAGTGGTACAGCGCTCGCCTGACGGGCGGGATATGTAGCCCAGTGGTACAGCGCTCGCCTGACGGGCGGGATATGTAGCCCAGTGGTACAGCGCTCGCCTGACGGGCTGGATATGTAGCCCAGTGGTACAGCGCTCGCCTGACGGGTGGGATATGTAACCCAGTGGTACAGCGCTCGCCTGACGGGCGGGATATGTAGCCCAGTGGTACAGCGCTCGCCTGACGGGCGGGATATGTAGCCCAGTGGTACAGCGCTCGCCTGACGGGCGGGATATGTAGCCCAGTGGTACAGCGCTCGCCTGGCGGGCGGGATATGTAGCCCAGTGGTACAGCGCTCGCCTGATGGGCGGGATATGTAGCCCAGTGGTACAGCGCTCGCCTGATGGGCGGGATATGTAGCCCAGTGGTACAGCGCTCGCCTGACGAGCGGGATATGTAGCCCAGTGGTACAGCGCTCGCCTGACGGGCGGGATATGTAGCCCAGTGGTACAGCGCTCGCCTGACGGGCGGGATATGTAGCCCAGTGGTACAGCGCTCGCCTGACGGGCGGGATATGTAGCCCAGTGGTACAGCGCTCGCCTGACGGGCGGGATATGTAGCCCAGTGGTACAGCGCTCGCCTGACGGGCGGGATATGTAGCCCAGTGGTACAGCGCTCGCCTGACGGGCGGGATATGTAGCCCAGTGGTACAGCGCTCGCCTGACGGGCGGGATATGTAACCCAGTGGTACAGCGCTCGCCTGACGGGCGGGATATGTAACCCAGTGGTACAGCGCTCGCCTGACGGGTGGGAGTAGCTCAGTGGTACAGCGCTCGCCTGACAGGTGGGAGTAGCTCAGTGGTACAGCGCTCGCGTGACAGGCGGGATATGTAACCCAGTGGTACACCTTTCGCCTGACGGGCGGGATATGTAGCACAGTGGTACAGCGCTCGCCTGGCGGGGATATGTAAACCAGTGGTACAGCGCTCGCCTGGCGGGCGGGATATGTAGCCCAGTGGTACAGCGCTCGGCTGATGGGCGGGATATGTAGCACAGAGGTACAGCGCTCGCCTGATGGGCGGGATATGTAGCACAGAGGTACAGCGCTCGTCTGACGAGCGGGTTTTTTAATCCAGTGGTAGAGCTCTCGCCTGACGACCGGGATATGTAGCCCAGTGGTACAGCGCTCGCCTGGCGGGCGGGATAAGTAACCCAGTGGTACAGCGCTCGCCTGACGGGCGGGATATGTAGCCCAGTGGTACAGCGCTCGCCTGACGAGCGGGATATGTAGCCCAGTGGTACAGCGCTCGCCTGACGGGCGGGAGTAGCTCAGTGGTACAGCGCTCGGCTGACGAGCGGGATATGTAGCCTAGTGGTACAGCGCTCGCCTGACGGACGGGATATGTAACCCAGGGGTACAACGCTCGCCTGATGGGTGGGATATGTAACACACTGGTACAGCGCTCGCCTGACGGGTGGGAGTAGCTCAGTGGTACAGCGCTCGCCTGACAGGTGGGAGTAGCTCAGTGGTACAGCGCTCGCGTGACAGGCGGGATATGTAACTCAGTGGTACACCTTTCGCCTGACGGGCGGGATATGTAGCCCAGTGGTACAGCGCTCGGCTGACGGGCGGGATATTAGTTGTTGGTTGTTGTTTTTTTTTTGGGGGGTGGGGGTTAATTTCTTCTCTCAATTTCTCTCTTCTTTTTGTTTTTGGTTCTTTTTCTTTTTTAAATCAGTATGTAATATCTATTAAAAACACATATGGTTTCTCATGATACTAATCTATGACCATTTTACCGGCAGCTGTGACTCAGACATTAGGCACAATCGAGCAACTAAACTGGATAGCTGATATCCAGTATACTTTATCAGGTATATAAACTAGTGTATACTAGTAGTTCGTTTGTGTCAAAAGAGAGCCAGTAAACTGGCATGCAATGCTATAATGAATAACGTTAACATTTATATCAAAATATATTATTACGTTTTAAACCAACACCAACTCGCAAAATATTTTTTAGAGGTTTTTTTTAAAGGTTTCGTTTACAAATTACAATTTTATTGCATACAGGGATCGGGATAACTTATGGAACAACCTCTGTGTTCTCAATCAGTCAATCAATCAATCAATCAGTCTATCTATCAACAAATTGACACATGGTTACATCCAGTCTTAGACACATTGTCCGAATTTCCCGACGTAGGTGTCCAATACAGAGACTTTGCATACTGCATTACTGGTCACTACATGTGACACTGCATGCCTTGGCTGTTCCAGCATTTTGTCTTCACCGCTGTTTTAGAAATAACCTTTAATCTTATACATTGTATACTTGATGTTAAAATTATCAAGAAAGTTTTTGTTTATTTCCACACCGTTATATGCCAAAGACACTATGAGTTAATATGTTGGTAAACAACAGTGATAATGTTAGCTGAGTCTTACTAGACCTTTTATAGAGCAGACTGCTTTCCGGTGCTCGAAACATTCGCTGGAGGTGAGATGAATCGTAACACTGATGGTGGTTTGACTGGTCGCAGGAAAGGTTATCTCAGTATACCAGCCTTGGTGGTGTCGTGGTTAAACCATCGGACTACAGGCTGGTAGGTACAGGGTTCGCACCCAGGGCGAGTTCTAACAACTCAATGGGTAGGTGTACGATCACTACACCCTCTTCTCTCTCACTAACCACTAACAATTAACAACTAACCCACTGTCCTGGACAGACAGCCCAGATAGCTGAGGTGTGTGCCATGACAGCGTGCTTGAACTTTAATTGGATATAAGCACGAAAAGAAGTTGAAATTGAAATTGAAATGAAATATCCCAGTAGACGTTGGCTTTGGTTAAATCCTCTGACCGAACTTAAAGACACACTAAACACATTGTATTTATGATTATAATATGGCGACGAACATATGGTTAAGGACCAATTGGCAATTCACCCGCAAACGCAAATGTCAGAGAAGAAACCCGGAGCCGTAATGCAATGAGCTACTCTTTCTGATTAGCAGCAAGGGATCTTTTGTATAGAGATAGGATAGCACATACCATGGCCTTTGTTACACCAGTCGTGGTGCACTGGCTGGGACGAAAAATAGCCCAATGGGCGCACTGAAGGGTATCGATATCTAGACCGGCCGCTTTACTAAAACTGGCGTACCCAGGATTTTATATTGGCGGGGGTGAGGGGAATTATATTGTCTATGTGATATGTTACGTGGAAACAGGTAAACATATTAAGTGTTGCAGAGGATAAAAAGTGTGATGGGGGGGGGGGGGGGTAAAGGGAGGATTAATGTTATTATTATTAATGTATCTTATATAACATTAAACACCGATCTATGACAGTTTTACAAATGACAGTGAATACAAATGGCTACCTGATATTGCACTACACTGCATGTTAATATTATTGTATCTTATATAACATTAAACACCGATCTATGACAGTTTTACAAATGACAGTGAATACAAATGGCTACCTGATATTGCACTACACTGCATGTTATTATTATTGTATCTTATATAACATTAAACACCGATCTATGACAGTTTTACAAATGACAGTGAATACAAATGGCTACCTGATATTGCACTACACTGCATGTTATTATTATTGTATCTTATATAACATTAAACACCGATCTATGACAGTTTTACAAATGACAGTGAATACAAATGGCTACCTGATATTGCACTACACTGCATGTTATTATTATTGTATCTTATATAACATTAAACACCGATCTATGACAGTTTTACAAATGACAGTGAATACAAATGGCTACCTGATATTGCACTACACTGCATGTTATTATTATTGTATCTTATATAACATTAAACACCGATCTATGACAGTTTTACAAATGACAGTGAATACAAATGGCTACCTGATATTGCACTACACTGCATGTTATTATTATTGTATCTTATATAACATTAAACACCGATCTATGACAGTTTTACAAATGACAGTGAATACAAATGGCTACCTGATATTGCACTACACTGCATGTTATTATTATTGTATCTTATATAACATTAAACACCGATCTATGACAGTTTTACAAATGACAGTGAATACAAATGGCTACCTGATATTGCACTACACTGCATGTTATTATTATAGGGGCGGGATTTACCTCAGTCTGTTGAGTTCTCGCTTGAGATGGTTGCATCGCAGGATCGAACCACCTCGGTGGATCCATTCAACTCATTGGGTTTTCTCTCTTCCAACCAGTACACCACAACTGGTCAAAGGTCGTGGTATGTGCTTTCCTGTCTGTGGTAAATTGCATTAAAAAAAATCCCTTACTGCATTATAAAAAATGTACTGGTTTCCTATGATAACTACGTGTCAGAATCACCAAATGTTTGACATCCAATAGCCGATGATTAATTAATCAATGTGCTCTGGTGGTGTCGTTAAACAAAACAAACTTTATTATGATTATAATATATTTTTTGTAAGCGAAATGACGGACAGTTAGCTCAGTCTTTGTAGTCTTTTTATGAAGCATGCGCCTTCCCGTTTCTCGGGAAATTTGCTTTCACAAGTTTTGATGAATTGGGGCGGGACGTAGCTCAGTGGTACAGCGCTCGCCTGATGCGCGATCGATCTAGGATCGATCCCCGTCGGTGGGCCCATTGAGCTATTTCTCGATACAGCCAGTGCTCCACAACTGGTGTAACAAAGGCCGTGGTATGTACTATCCTGTCTGTGGGATGGTGCATGTAAAAGATCCCTTGCTGCTAATCGGAAATAATAGCCCATGAAGGGGCGCCAACGCGTTTCCTCTCTCAATATCTGTGTGGTCCTTAACCATATGTTCGACGCCATATAACCGTAAATAAAATGTGTTGAGTGCATCGTTAAATAAACCATTTCCTTCCTTCCTTTTGATGAATTATACTTTTAATTTCATCGATAGACTGAGTTACGTCCAGCCAGCCGTTTGTCGCTGATATAACACATGATAGATTGGTTCACAGTAAACCGAATGGCCACGGCGGAGAGGAGTTAAATAGTTTGCGAACGTTGGCGTCGCTCGCTCTTTCTGAACATGACCCTGGGTTTATGCAACAAAGTCTCTGTGTGGTAATACTACAGTTTAGGGGCGTATCCAGGATTTCTAAGGAGGAAGTCCCAGAATTATAAAAATTGTGACACGAATTCAGTCCTTCATTGAAGTTCTCATCTCGTCTAAGCAAGTAATAATAGCCGGGTATAGTTCTGTCATTACTTCAAATCCATCATGCCTTTCAACCAAATCGAGGTTTTCTTAATTTCAAAGCGGGTAAAACTGTTTCCGAATGAGTAACTGGTGTCGGCAATTGCCGAAAATCAGAGAACGTGAAAATACGGCTTACGACATAAACGAAGTGTCAAAAACATTATACATCGTCGTAAATCTAACCCTTTACTTTGTTTAGTGGATTATGAATAATAATTTTAAAAAAGCCATTTGAAAAAGGCACATCAAAGGACGTGGGGGTACGGAAATCTGTGACGACTCCCCCACCCCCGGATCCGCCAATGATCTTTGTTTTGTGGATGATGAATTTTTAAAAATGCCATTTAAAAAGGGCACATTAAAGGACGAGATTGGGTCACGGGACCCCTGTGAACCCCCTCTGGATCCGCCAATGCAATTATATGTACATTTAAAAATTAACTATGTGTGGTATTGCTGGAATTATTTATGTGAATAAGCCTATAACTTATTATTTTGTTTTAAGTTTATTTTTTTATTTTTTTTTACACCATTAAAGTTGGCATACATTGATTTATTAATCGTCCACTATTGGTAATTCTAACATATAGCCTTAGGAATCCGATAAATGTTTTCATTAGTATCAAGGGATCTTTTATATGCACCACCCCACAGACAAGTTAGCTCATACCAATGCCTTTGATATACCAGTCGTGGTGCATTAGCTGGAACGAGAAATAGCCCAATGAGCGCACCGATGAGGATCGATCCTAGACAGACCATGCATCAAGCGAGCGCTTTTCCTCTGGGCAACGTCCCATTCCCTTTATCAAAAATATCCAGGATATAGTTAGAGGTAGAGAGAGCTCCTTAAGATATTTTCTCGTTCCAACCTGTGTACCACAGCTGGTAAAAGATCGTGCTTTCTTGTGTGTGAGAAAGTGCATATTAACACAGAGTAGTTTTTACCGGAATGTTAAATGAAGTAACAGAAGTCGCAAGTTGGTGATGTATATTTTCTTTTCAACATAAAACATGATTAACAAGTTAACAACAAGGTGATACAGATACAATATTTATGTCTAAGCTCTTATCTCTAGGTCTCTATATGGGTCTGTCATTGGGTCTCACTGCTCGGTCTATCTCTGGGTCTCTATATGGGTCTGTCCTTGGGTCTGACTCCTCGGTCTATCTCTGGGTCTCTATATGGGTCTGTCATTGGGTCTCACTGCTCGGTCTATCTCTGGGTCTCTATATGGGTCTGTCCTTGGGTCTCACTCCTCGGTCTATCTCTGGGTCTCTATATGGGTCTGTCCTTGGGTCTCACTCCTCGGTCTATCTCTCGGTCTCTGTATGGGTCTGTCCTTGGGTCTCACTGCTCGGTCTATCTCTGGGTCTCTGTATGGGTCTGTCCTTGGGTCTCACCTCCTCGGTCTATCTCTGGGTCTCTATATGGGTCTGCCCTTGGGTCTGACTCCTCGGTCTATCTCTGGGTCTCTATATGGGTCTGTCTTTGGGTCTGACTCCTCGGTCTATCTCTGGGTCTCTATATGGGTCTATCCTTGGGTCTCACTGCTCGGTCTATCTCTGGGTCTCTATATGGGTCTGTCCTTGGGTCTCACCTCCTCGGTCTATCTCTCGGTCTCTATATGGGTCTGTCCTTGGGTCTCACTCCTCTGTCTATCTCTCGGTCTCTATATGGGTCTGTCCTTGGGTCTCACCTCCTCGGTCTATCGCTGGGTCTCTATATGGGTCTGTCCTTGGGTCTCACCTCCTCGGTCTATCTCTGGGTCTCTATATGGGTCTGCCCTTGGGTCTGACTCCTCGGTCTATCTCTGGGTCTCTGTATGGGTCTGTCCTTGGGTCTCACCTTCTCGGTCTATCTCTGGGTCTCTATATGGGTCTGTCCTTGGGTCTCACTCCTCGGTCTATATCTGGGTCTCTATATGGGTCTGTCCTTGGGTCTCACTCCTCGGTCTATCTCTAGGTCTCTATATGGGTCTGTCCTTGGGTCTCACCTCCTCGGTCTATCTCTGGGTCTCTATATGGGTCTGTCCTTGGGTCTCACTCCTCGGTCTATTTCTCGGTCTCTATATGGGTCTGTCCTTGGGTCTCACCTCCTCGGTCTATCTCTGGGTCTCTATATGGGTCTGCCCTTGGGTCTGACTCCTCGGTCTATCTCTAGGTCTCTGTATGGGTCTGTCCTTGGGTCTCACCTCCTCGGTCTATCTCTGGGTCTCTATAAGGGTCTGTCCTTGGGTCTCACCTCCTCGGTCTATCTCTGGGTCTCTGTATGGGTCTGTCCTTGGGTCTGACTCCTCGGTCTATCTCTGGGTCTCTATAAGGGTCTGTCCTTGGGTCTCACTCCTCGGTCTATCTCTGGGTCTCTATATGGGTTTGTCCTTGGGTCTCACCTCCTCGGTCTATCTCTGGGTCTCTATATGGGTCTGTCCTTGGGTCTCACTCCTCGGTCTATCTCTCGGTCTATCTCTCGGTCTCTATATGGGTCTGTCCTTGGGTCTCACCTCTTCGGTCTATCTCTAGGTCTCTATATGGGTCTGTCCTTGGGTCTCACTCCTCGGTCTATCTCTAGGTCTCTGTATGGGTCTGTCCTTGGGTCTCACTGCTCGGTCTATCTCTGGGTCTCTATATGGGTCTGTCCTTGGGTCTCACTGCTCGGTCTATCTCTGGGTCTCTATATGGGTCTGTCCTTGGGTCTCACTCCTCGGTCTATCTCTGGGTCTCTATATGGTACTGTATAGCGGTACCACTGTATAGCGGTACGACTGTATAGCGATACGACTGTATGTAACAGATCACTTGCTGGGGTTCTTCGTACTTGTATCATATAAACATACAAGTCAGTAGGAGCTGGGAGGGGGCTCGGTCCCCCATGCTATTAAATCGAATTTTGGGGGGTAAAGATTTCTTTTTTGTACTACATTGGTGTTGACACTTAGCAATGTTAATTTGATATCCTTCGAAACCACTGAACAGCAACATGTCATTTATTTCCGATACTACAAAATTCAACCTAGCATTTTATGTCCCGAGAAACCCAGGAAGTAATATCTCACTACATGGCACATTTTTAAGAACACCCCACCCTATCCCCTTTTCTTTTGGAATTCAAAGTTAAATTTAGCTAATAGTACTTAAATGTTGGCTGTTTATTTATGAAACACATTTGAAAGATCAGAATTTGATATTCCAAACAAATTACATTGAAATAGCCGAACATTTTCGTTTACAAATTGTGATGACTTTTGCTCAATGTCAATGTCAGTGTCTGAAAATGGTCTAGACCACACAGACTTGATCATACTTATAAACAGACATGATAGTGAAAACAAAAAACAATCTGTGTGGTCCTATACAGCTAGACAAAAAACCAACACCTTCTCTTTGGCTTTTTTTGTTTTTGTTTTTGTCGTAATTTGGTCTTCTGTTTCCCTTTTTTGTGAGGATGTCCCCTTCCTATCCGCTCCGTTTTAAATAAAATAAGTGAAGTTGGTTGCTGTACTTAGCTGGACAGGAAGGAAGACAGCAGATACCCTACCCAACCCCTAAGAATAAAACCCTGTATTATATGTAATACATTGGTCTCTATCACATACACATGTCTGACCACGTACAACCACCACTAACATCTCTACCAAAAATCCCTCCCCTTATAAACCAGAGGTGTAGGCTAAAACATGTTTTTACATAGATAATACTACATGACTGACCATGTACAACCACCAGTAACACAACTACCCACAACCCCTCCCTATATAAACCAGAGGTGTAGGCTAAAACATGTTTTTACATGGATAATACTACATGACTGGTCGTGTACAGCCACCACTAACATCACTACCCACAACCCCTCCCTATATAAACCAGAGGTGTAGGCTAAATCATGTTTTTACATAGATAATACTACATGAGTGGTCGTGTACAGCCACCACTAACACCCCCACTCACAACAAACAGACAAAAGATGTCCGCTGTGTTCATATTCGACCCCCACCACACTCCACCCCACTCAGGTGCAGACCAACTAAACCCCTGCTTTCATACAATGATTAGTTAATAGTGAGAAATAGTCCAAACCCACTACATGTATTACCTATAAATACAAGTAGTGAACAATTCTCGGTGTTCGTCAGTTTGTTTATTACTAAATAGATCGATCGTTCCCTTCCTCCTAAATATAAATAAACGTGATACATGTCTTTAATATTAATCTTATATCTCTGTATTGTATTGTTAGATAAACAAATAAAAAACTAAGAAAAACACAAAATCTCAGGAAACTTCCAAAACTATTACCAAAACGAAACCAAATCAAATCAAAACAAAACTAAAACCAATGTAATTGATTTTCACTTATGAGGTTGGAGTAAAATTTATTAACGACTTATTAAGTGAAAAAAACAAACAAATTTTATCTTACAACAAATTTAAATCTATATATAAGCTCAATATTGATTTTCTAACATACCAAGGTGTTATTAGTGTAGTAAAACAATATCTTAAATTGTGTAAAGTTAAACAGATAAATAAAATTACCTCTCCTATATTACCATACAATATGAGACAATTGAAAACAGCTGTTAGAGGAAGTAGATATTATTATAATAAATTATTAAGTTCATCTTTTTCAAAATTAGCATGTGAGTTAAAATGGGAAAAAAATATTAAATAGTATTTTTTCTGATGCTGAATGGGAAATGATAAATAAAATTCCATTACGATGCACGGAAAGCAGTGAGTTACGTTGGCTTCAGTTTAAAATAATCCATAATATACTTCCAGTAAATACATATCTATACAAAATTGGTTATATTTCTTCTCCAATGTGTAGTTTTTGTAATTTAGAACTTGGTACAATGACTCATTTGTTTTGGGAATGTACTATCTGGATTCTATCTGGACTGATATTCAAAACTGGATTTATATAAAAACTGGTAGTAATATTAAATTTAATAAACAAAATGTTACTCTTGGTTTTTTAACTAGAAATAATGATCCAATTAATGCAGTTGTTTTGGTTACTAAACACTTATTATTGAAAAGTCATTACAATGCATATGTACCCAATTTGAACTGGATTCAGGAAGAGTTGACCGATTACTATAATATAACAAAGACTATTGCTTTTTGTTCCTGTAATTCTGATAGATTCACAAAATTTTTGTCAATTTGCCACAACTTATTTAAAATGTAGGTTTTAGTTTGGTTGTTTGGGGGTTTTTTGGATTTATTTTTTATTTTTATTTTTTTTTGAGGGGGGGGGGGTAGCCCGAATATTGAGTACATAATTGGCCATTCTTGCTGGGTTGGTGTTGTTTTTTGTCTCTGTGGAGAGAAAAAAACAAATTGATATATTAAATCTTCATGTGACTATATATTATACTTATGTCTCTCTTATTATGTATGTGGATATTATGTTAATAAAAATGGGGGAAAAAATTAAACAAAACAAAACAACGTAGATTTTTGTGGGGACATATATGTAATAGGTGCAAATCTATATAATTAAAAATAATAATACATATGAAAATAATAATATAATTTTAATAATATTACCCTTTTTTGCTATTTGCTTTCAAAAGTTAAACATTTAAAATAGTTTTACTGAGAATCTTCAGTTCCGACAGTCCACTGCCAATGAATAAATAAAATAACAATAGAAATCATGTAACAGTTATTTCATTCAGTGTGAATATTATGCAAAACGACTATCGGTTACCAACGTTTAGCCTCCGTCAGTTTTCTTCGAGTCGTATTGTTTATAAATATTGATTGGAAACCCCAAGATCTTTGAAGTTGTCGTCGCAGCTGCTGTCGTCGTCGTCGCCGTCGTCGTTAAACCGCCCCCATCAACGGCGGCAGGTACGTCATCGGCAATGGAATTATCTTTCCCTTGTTCGTGTTTTCCAGGCCTCGAGATCTGAGATTGTTTACCTACTTCAAAACAACCATCATCGGTCAGCCCTCCAAAAGACAGACAGGTTTTGAAATTTCCACAACTCTGCCTGCCACATGATGTTTTGGTCGCGGCGTGGGCGACGACAGACCCAGTTACGTCAGCGTGTAAGGTGTTGTGATCACGGGCAGCCACAACACTGGCCTCCTCGGAAAGGGAACACGTTTTTGTCATGACGTTGAACGTCGCATCTGAACACGGAGGAGTCCGCCAACACAATTCCTTGCACTGGTAGAAATTTCTCGTTTTCAGTGTCACCAGTCCACCTGTGGCCGCCGTGATGTACAGAGCAATGATAGATGTTAAAGTCCAAACACAAGTTGCCATCGTTGTAGTCTGCTTTTGTAGATGTTGGCGATTGATGCACACAAGTATCTCAATGAATAGGGGACGTGGCTCTTTTGCTCTCTCTCTCTCTCTTTTAAAAAATGTTGTACGGATGGATGACAGAAGTTTAGCAAAACAATTCAGTCCAATATAAGCCAACAACTTCGAATGTAAAGAGGATGATTTGTTTTTAATTTGTCAAAAAGTATGTTCCGAAATAACACGCGGTCTACACAAAATCAGGATTACCAATCCTTGTGTGCTGGGGTGTCGTTAAACATTCAGTCACTCCTTGAGATTTTGATCCAACGGCCAAATGTTTTACTCTAATTTAACAGCAGTTCAATCTAGAAAAATTCGAAACAATAAGTAACTTGCGCAAATACTATACCTAGAGTGATCTACTACAACAGCTGAGACGAAAATATACTTATCTAGTTGTGGTTCGATACCAAACAATTACAGAGCAATTAGCCTATTTTAAACGGGAGTCGTCTTTCATACGATCAGACGTGTGCGAAACCGTTCCACGCTGTATAATTCCGCAGTGACCGATTAATGTAAACCTGAGGCAAATACAGTTGTCGCCATCCATAATGTATGTCTTTTGAAAATCATGAAAGCGTATTTATATTTATCGTTGTGATATCAAGTATGTTGCTACAGAATAATACATTGAGTGGCTTGAATAATAATGGAAATGTCATAAAGAACAATTAAAAAAAACATCGGTAAAACCATAGGGGTTGCTGATTTTTAATTCGATAGATTCTGTTCAACAAACGTAATAAATGGTCTTTTTATAAATGAAAACCGAGAAAGTTCAAAGCCAGCGTATCGAAAATAGTGGTGCGACACAGCCGAAGAAGTGTGGTAATGTTGATACCAGCGTCAACTGCTGTACACTGATAGTTTGCCCTGATGATCATTTCTGGATATATAACCACCATAACACATTGCATATATGCATACCCAGTGGAACGTCATACCCGATATTGCAATAAAATGTAGAAAATATAACTGAAAGTTTATCAAACCCATCCTAATCTGTACTGGGAACAGTTGTGTATGTTCGTATTTATTTATATGAAGCTAAACAATAAAAAAAAGAGTTTGTTTTGTTTAACGACACCACTGGAGCACATTGATTAATTAATCATCGGCTGTTGGGTGTCAAATATTTGGTAATTCTGATCCATAGTTATCAGAGGAAACCCGCTACATTTTC
The DNA here is from genome assembly GCF_016097555.1 of Gigantopelta aegis. NCBI lineage: Eukaryota > Metazoa > Mollusca > Gastropoda > Neomphalida > Peltospiridae > Gigantopelta > Gigantopelta aegis. The sequence continues at coordinate 100,000,013 of NC_054704.1, read as the reverse complement.
CTAATGCAGCCAGGGATCGTTTATATGCACTTTGCCACAGACAGAAAAGCACATACCACGGCCTTTGTCCAGTTGTGGTGCACTGGTTGGAACGAGAAAAAAATCAGCTGACTGGATCCACCGAGGTGGTTCGATCCTTCGACGTAAGCACCTTAAGCGAGCACTCAACCGACTGAGTTAACTCCCGTCCCCTAAACAATTAGAGACTAATTTAATTAACGAATCCTGTTTTTATCTCACATTCAACTACACGTGTACATTTACAATTCTTAAAAACACGCGTTTAATAAGAACAGACTTAGTGAATCCGTTTGTGCGACGCAGCCCAGTGGTAAAGCACTCGCTTGATGCGCTGTCGGTCTAGCTGGGCCCATTAGGCTATTTCTTGTTCCAGCCAGTGCATCACGACTTTATATCAAAGGTCGTGGTGTGTCTTATCATGTCTGTGGGATGATGTATATAAAAGATCCCTTGCTACTAATGGAAAATGTAGCAGGTTTCCTCTCTTAGACTATATGTCAAAATTATTAAATGTTTGAGTGGTGAATTGTCGTCTTTGAATTCAATTATTTCCATTCCTAAGGACCTGTTGGTTCCAGAGTTAACAGTTGCCCTCAAACATGACCTCCCTGATAAGCAACCCGGAGAACGTGTTGGACGAAAGCTGCATGGGGCGGTTGTGGTCTTTCCATGGGCCGCCCTTTCCTGTGTCATGTGAATGGCTGTGCATGCCATTGTTCTATCATATGGAATAAGTATGAACCTTTCCAACGACTTCAGGGTTCAGTTGAATGATATTTCGCTCGTTTGTCGTAGTTATTTTGTTTCGGTATGGGTAGCAGTACGGAAGGAAGGATATGTTTTATTTAACGACGCACTCAGCACATTTTATTTACGGTTATATGGCGTCAGACATATGGCTAAGAACCACACAGATATTTTCGATTAGCAGCAAGGGATCTTTTATATACACCATCCCGCAGACAGGATAGCACATACAACGGCCTTTGATATACCAGTCATGGTGCACTGTCTGGAACGAAAAAATAGCCCAATCACCGACGGGGATCGATCCCAAACCGACCGCACATCAAGCGAGCGCTTTACCACTGAGCTACGTCCCGCCCTCAAGGAGCAGTACGGAGTACATGTAACTATATAATGAAATGTTATCTCCGAAAATATTGGTATATTTAGATGGCCTAACTAGAACTAGAAATAATATTTAATGAACAAATGGGAAAAATGTTTGGGAATTTACAGGAGGCGGTAGCTGACCCCCCCCCCCCCCCTCTCTCCCACTAAGTACAGATCGCACTTTGCATGTTTTTCAAAAGACGTATCGTATCGTGTTACAAATCTCTCATGGAAACCAGTGTGAGTAAATGCGCATATGTAATTAGATGACGCAGTTTATTGGCTGAAATATTTCGAAAACATATTGTGAACGTTCTTATATGTGTCATCATGAAACCAAAGTTTTTGTTTTATTTTAAAACGGCCAAATGTGAAAAGCAGTCGTGATTATGAAAATAAGCCAGCGAACAAATTTGGTCTGAATACAAGAGTGAAGATTTTAATTATTTAGTAAAACTGATAGTACTTTAGTTTTTTATGCATTTTAATTTGGAGAAACTGCTGAGGGTAAAACGTTTTGGAAAGCAAGTCAGTAATTCGGACGAACACGTCTAAGAACACGCGGTGTTGTATACAAGTTTATGTCAATTGAACGTGTAACCATGTGTAAATGCAATATTGGTTTAACAACACCACTAGAGCACACTGATTTATTAATCATCGGCTATTGGATGCCAAACATTTGGTAATTCTGACAGTCTTAAAGAGGAAACCCACTACGTTTTTCTACTAGTAGCAAGGGATCTTTTATATACATCATTCCACAGCCATGATAGCACACATCACGCTATTAGAAGTTATAGCAGAGAATGCTCAAGAAATCAAAAGAGACATAAGCGCAGCCCTGTCACATTTGACAAAAACACCAAATCGACAACTTAAACGCGCGAAAACACATACGCCTTCGTCCTGTCCTTTCCGCGAATAATATCACACAATGACAAACTTTCTCCGAAATCCACACACATAGTAACACTAAAACCACTTTATCCCTCAAATCAGTCTTCACATTAACTTTTCACTAATTCAACTTTTGACAACTGCAATTTTAATATAGTAATTGATAATCTTCTAAATAATTTGACGCTCTTTCTTATGTTAATTAGTTCAAATTTCATACTCTAACCGCCTTATAAAAAATCCTCCATTTAAGTATATAGATCGTTCAATTCTTAATTAATTATTGTTTGATATTTTTGAAAAACCTTTTTGCGTTATCAGTTGATTCAGAAAATTAAAATTGATAAAACCTTATGTAAATCATTATAATGAATCGGAGGTTTGACGGAAAAAAACGAATGTAACTTTCTAAGGGAATTCCCTTATTTGTGTATTGATACAGTTGTAAATCATTGTGGAATAGAGTTCGATTGGGTTTTTTAAATATAGTTTTGTATAATGGCAATATTAATGTATTTGGAATTATAAGAATTGAACACCAAAACCGTTTTACACACTGTATGAATGACGTAGCGCATTACCACGCACGCGCCCTCTTTTGACGAATATAATGTATTGTGACGGAACATGCTCTCAATTTTGTTTTCGCCTGTGGCGATATTAATTGTTTTAGAGGGCCGTGTGCAGTTCCAATATGCACTTAAGCCCAGGTGGCCACTTTGTTACGTAATATCTCTGCGCGACTGTCGTCGAGCTCTTTCTATTACACACCCAGTCCAGGTGTGGAGGCCATGTGTCCAGTAGTTACGTAATACCTCCGCTGGTGAACTAGGCGACGACCAGTCTAGGCTTCTAAGAAAAATATGCCGGCTTGGTCTCTGTGGAAATATCACTTGATAGGGGGAGGACCGCGTTGTGCCCCCAGGCGATATTCGGTTTTATGATAAATAGCTAGGGTTTTAGAGATATCAGGGAGAAACATATAGGAAGGCTTCCAGGGAACGCGTCCGTTTGGACTTGGTAAATATTATTTCTGCTCTGTTGTATAACCTTGATGTGATTGATGTGACTTTAAATATTTTAATACTGTATTACACCAATATTATTTAGACGGTGCTGCCGGTAATCTGACGCAGTAAACTGTAGGCTCACTGTCTAATATATATAAAGTTTAACCAGTCATCCTAGAGGACTGTAGGTTATTGTCTTTATTGTGATAGGTACCAGTATTAAGTCTGTATTACAAGGTTACTGAATTAACCAGTTAGGAATAGAGTTGTAATTCCTTTATTAATTAAGTTCCCCGGGCAGCGTTTCTCAATTACAACACGTGTGGGTGTTGTGTCACGGGGAAGTGATTAGCATATTGTGTAAACTAGACACCTAGAGATTAACTAATTAAGTGATCAGTTCTGGGTTGTTATTATTTGTTGTTGTTAATTAACTACTGCGGCAGTACATTCGTCAGCGTAGGTTAATACAGATTCCAAAGTGTATTGTGTTTTTGTTGTGTTTTCTAGTGAACTAAACGTGCTATATTACATATACTTTATATAAGATCTTATCTCTGATCATACCTAGACGAGCCACGCGGGTTTCTGAACTGCCCGTTACAGAGAGATCTAATAGATATACAGTTAGGAGAGATATTTGGATAATCGTGTTTCATTCAGTTACGGGTATTGGTTGTAGGATCCCCCTGACATGTGTACATAATCTTCCCCAGAAATACCCAATCAATGTATTTCATCTCCAGAACTACAAAGGAGAAAAGCCACATGCATCTGTTGTGAAACACATACAACATCGTGACTACCTGCAATTGTTGTGCCCTTCCCCTACACCCCATCCCCGTTGGCTCCGCGCTTGAATTCCTTCATCCTTCGCTTTCACGGTCGCCGAATGTGTAATTTCATTAACCTCCCTGTCTTTAGTGCATTACCAGTACATGCACGCCCTTTCAGACTAACCACGTGCTTATCATTTCCATATTTATATAGTGTAAAAAACGGTGTTCTTTGTCGCTTTTACGAGCTCTTCTGACATCTGGGGTAGAGAAAGCACATGAATTAAATAAAACTAGCCAATCTGCCGTCAGTCATACGTTCATGTTGGCGCCATGTTGTGCAGTTCTTAGGTTTCAAGGCGCGTATGCGGGGTGGTGGTAGTGGGCGGTTCAGGGGTCGAAACATCCCCTTCTTAAGTAAATACATTTTCCGAGAAAGCATAACTCGATTCCACCCCCATAAATTTCGCTCACCATTAGGGCCTCCACGAGTCCAAAATATTGGACTCGAGTACTCGAGGGGTCAAACTCGACCCGGACCCGAGTACCCGACACTTACCCTAGATGATAATGAGACTACGGAATAAAATATAATAGCAATATGCATCTTAATTCCAGCGCTGAACATGAACGCCAAATCATGCCTTTGTATTGCATTCCACACATTCGACTTTTGTTTTCTCTCCATGACTCATAGCCCTATAATGTAAAATGACGTAAGCAATTTAAGTAAATGAGAGTGCTCTTCCTTGCACGAGTACTCGAGTCCTGTGAACGGACTTGAGTCTTGCTGGACTCGGCCCGCGTCCAAGTACTCGTGGAGACCCTACTAACCATAGAATAGAACCCTCCAGGCTAACGTTCGTGCACACGCGCCTGGTTTCCGGATGGTACGTAGTTCAGGTGCGGTGAGTCGCACGATCGCTCGCCCTCAGTGGCCTTGGGGTTTTCCCCTGTCGAAACCAGTGTTCAACAACTCGTACATCAAAGGTCGTGGTATGTATTATGTTGTCGATGAGAAGTTACATATAAAAAACAGCTTGCTGCTTTATCGGTAGTAGCAGCCCATGTGGCGCAAGCGGGTTTCCTATCTATTTCTCTCGCCCAAGAGTCGAAATATCATAAAGCTTGCAACAGACCTTTGCGACAATGCTCAATTTAAGTTGCATAATGAGAAAAAAATTGCTAGATCAAACATTGTTGATCGGAACATTTTCTTGAAGCATTGCGTGTAGCAGTTTTAGCCACATGTTACTATTGTCGTGTAGAGGATTTGATTTGGTGATACACAATCTAAACAAAAATATCCTTCAGTGCTCTAGCATGATGACCTTTTGTGTACTAAACAGTATTTGTAGCAAATTTAATAATAAAAAAGGTATTCAAGTCATGCACTTGAGTAAATCATTATGTTTGTACATGCTCGTAGGAACAGTATCTGGAGTGTGTGTGTGTGGGGGGGGGGGGGGGGGAGGTATAGTCTTCTGTGGAGAGGGGACACAGTGTTTAATAGTGGGAGGGCGTGGGCACAAAGCCAGACTTGTATCTTTAATTATATGGAGTAGGACAAAAACGTACATTCTCCTACTTGTTTGGGGGCAACCTACCAACCCCCATCCCACCCGACCCCCGCTCCTACGGGCTTGTGTATTGCTAATCTTCTGTCTATAAATAATCAACTGGTTGACGTTCGTCTGCTTGCTCGTATGATGAAACACGTAGATTAACAGTTGTATCTCACTGCACATGAATAAAGACTGAACAAACACAGACTACCGCTTTGTCCGGCGGAGCGGTAAGCACGATTAGTCTCACACGGTAATATTCTGGCAGGTGTTCAAATACCATCCTGCAGTCGTCACGAATCTACCGGTTACTGTTTGTTATACCTGTTAGATACAAGCTCTAACGGCAATGCCTACGTACACTTAACAGCAATGTAATTAAAGCTTAAAGCAACAACATATTGGACCGAAGCGAGCACATTCGAACAGTGAGTTGCATTTTGTTCTTTAATTAATAGGCAGTACTAAGATATAATTTCATTTAAAGGTACATGGTACAAAACACATTTGGATTTGGATATAATATTTATTTTTACACCTTCGTTATGTTTCTACTTGTCTTAATGACAATAATATTTATTTGTACACATTCATTGTGTTTCTGCTTGTCTTAATGACAATAATATTTATTTTTACACCTTCATTGTGTTTCTGCTTGTCTGAATGACAATAATATTTATTTTACACCTTCATTGTGTTTGTGCTTGTCTTGACGACAATAATATTTATTTGTACACATTCATTGTGTTTGTGCTTGTCTTGATGACAATAATATTTATTTTTACACATTCATTATGTTTCTGCTTGTCTTAATGACAATGGAAGATGAAGGAAGTATTAATGTCACCGTTGGGCGCGCGCCGGAGTGAATCGGTTAATGAACTATCTGTTAGGACCGGTACTACAGCCAGATGCAGTCATATAACAAAACACTGAGACGGAAATCAATTTTGGAGTGAAAATAAATGCTTATATAATGTATGTTCGCAATGGTGTATGTTGTTAGTGCCAACGAGAACCCTTTCTATTGGCAATCTTCGTTTAAAGTTGATCAATTTAAGATGGATTTCAATGGCAGATGATATCTGTGTAGTGAGACCTAAGCACGGGTTACGCTAGTAAATAACAGAGAATTATGTAATTTTTCAGGTGAAACTAAAACCAAGTAATAAGGTAACATAATAGGTGATACAATACAACTGTTTTATGCAGTGACGGCACTTGTACGCAGCTATAGCCATCAGTATGGAAACATTATTAATTCAGTCATTCTGTCAGTCAGTCAGTCATCCACCTATCTATTCATTTATTTATTCATCAACCAATCCATTGTTTCATTAATTTATTCACCCACACATTCAAACATCCATCCATCCATCATTCATCACTAATTCATTAATTCGTTCATTCACTCACTCATTCATTCATTCATTCATTCATCCATCCATCCATTTCAACTGATTTTATTCGTTCAGAAACTCCATAATGTCGGGCATCCCAGCGCCCTGGTTTCAACAGAAGCAAACGCCGACGCCGCGACGGCTTCCCGCTGTGGACGCCCTCACCGCCGAAGAGATGAACAGCCTAACGGACAGACTGCAGAAACCAACACAGGCGTTCCTCGCCAAGAAGACGCTGTGCAGGCAATACAATACAGTACAGTACAGTACAGTACAGTACACTATACTACACTACACTACACTACACTACACTACACTACACTACACTACACTACACTACACTACAATATAATACAATGCAACACAATACAGAATACAATACATCACGATAGAATACATTACAAGACAATACAAAATACAGAATACAATACAAAATATAACATCGCAATACAATACAATAGAAAGCAATACAATACAATATAATACAACGCAACACAATACAATATATTACAAATATAATACATTACATTATAATACAATACAATACAATATAATACACAATATACAACACATACTTACATTATAATACATTATATGACAATGCAATACAACTTAATACTATACAAAATGCAATATATTACAGTATATTGACAGTACAATGTATTACAATGCAATACAATTACAGCACTTTACAATATAATACAATACAATACAATACAATACATTACTATTATATTACATTACTTTACAATACAATACAATACAATATTATAACATTACAATACAATACAATACAATACATTACATTACAAAGCAATTCAAAACAATCTGTAATGCAACCTGTGTATGCATACATTGGTTAAGGGGTAATTTTCACATTAAATTAGTATTTAATTTATTTTATTAGAGCGGAAAAACCTGCTGGAACCACGATGGGATTATATTTTCTACCCATTTTGCATAAATACTATTACAGATTAAAAACGCCAGTCGTTAGTTTAAAAGTAACTGTGTGTCTCGTTCTTCAGGCACCAGGACTGCTTCATGGACCGAGGTCGTTACGACTGGTGCCGCATGGGTCTGTGTAAAGACTGCCACAATTGCACGTGGACCGACATCGGCACCGTGAAAAACTCGTACAAGATCCAGCCAAACTTAAAACCCTACGACCAGTAAATCGGCGCTGATTTAAAGGCAGGATCTCACGACAGTTGAGCGGCTGTAGCTCTTAAAGGTACGTGGTCCTAGAAACATATATAACACTTTATCCTGCAATCTCCATGTGTATGTATCCATGTGTATATGATAACTAGATACATTTTTATATTTTCGGTCACTGAGCAATAATATAGCTTTTTGAGACGGAACTACCTTTACACTAGTGATGATCATCAAAGGAATGTACTTTCCAGTTGATTGTTTTAATTTTTAATAACAGTTTTGAAGAAACAAATTTATTGCAAAATGTGTTTTAAAAAATTATTATTTAAGAACTATTTTGTTTTGGTGTATGAATATTGTAGGCGACAAGGCATTCAACAAGTGTGGATATGCTATACTGGAAAACTCTGCGCTCTCTCTCTCTCTCTCTCTCTCTCTCTCTCTCTCTCTCTCATATATATATATATATATATATATATATATATATATATATTAATAATTTCTGGCACTCGTCCTTTTGTAGATGGTATTTCTGACATTCGTCTAAAGAAAATCAATCCACGGAACGAGCTTTATTTTCTGGTTCAATGATTCTTATAATTTTAGTAAATTATAATAAAATTCACTGCATTTTATTTATGTACCGTGATGTCACTCCTCTCAGCTGATATATATTACGTTACTAAAAGGACGATTGGTAAGTAACGGTTTGATGTTCTAAAATCAAACCATTACTTACGAATCGAAACAGGACGATGGCACAACACCCCAGTAGAAAGCAGACTATGTACACTATGTAACAAAAATGACATCGGAGACGAATTTCACTATCTACTTACATGCTCCTTCTTTAATAACTCCCGGAAAAAATTGTTAAAGCCATATTATTATAACAAACCCAATATGCTGAAATTTAAACAACTAATGACAAATGACAAAATAAGTCTTCTAAAAACAATTGTGCAAATTAATAAAAGAAATTACGGATAAATTCGGTAAACCTTAAAACGAATTGTCGCCCAAGCTTATGCTGTCTTATTCCGACCACTATTATCCATGTTTGCATATATATATATATATATATATATATATATATATATATATATATATATATATATATATACTGTAGAATCTCATTGGCTCGAACACTGTTGGTGCATCAAAGTCTGTTCGACCAATCGGGTAGTTCGAACCATGCATTCGGCCGTTGTCGGGTGCTTCTGTAACACAAAAATCATTCGGACAACCTCGCATGTTTCCCTAAAACTGGCTGGGCGAGATGGTCCGATTGACTCATGAGTTGATTGGATTTTACTTGCAAGGTTATTCATCTAACGATTATCGCATTACAATTGTCTGTACCTGAAAGATAATTATCGACAGGTGCTAAATAAACAACACGATAAGCGTGAAAGGGTCGACGAAAAAATTATACGTAAATTATTTTTTATATTTCTTCGGATAGACGTAGCCGTTCGAAAGCTTCTGTTCGACCCTAGGGGTATTCGACCAATCAGCACCAAAATAAAGGGGTTTAATAGAGAGAAAAATCGGGACTTTGTTCTTGGTTCGAGAATACCGGTAGGTTCGACCTTTGGGCGTTCGAGCCAATGAGATTCTACTGTATATATATATATATATATATAAATAGATAGATAGATAGATAGATTATTACTATTAGAAGTATATTTCATTTTGTATTATTATTATTAGAAATATTTTTTGATTTTCTCCTGGTTGATTGATCTATATATAAACTATATATATATGTATGTATGTATGTATGTATGTATGTATATATGTATATATATATATATATATATATATATATATATATATATATATATATATACTCTTCAAAAGAAGAAACGCAAAACCACATTGTCGTAACATTTGGAGAATTGATTTAATTATTGAATGGTGAGTCCGATAATTACCAAATGTTGCAGGATTGTTCACAATTCACTCTAGTCCATTGTGAGTAAGTGATAGGACACACCACCAAGGTCAAGGTCATCTGGAGTCAATACCGGGTGTGGCCTCCGCGTGTGTTGACAACTGCCTGGCACCGCCTGCCCATTGAAGCAACCAGAGTACGGATGACGTCCCGGGGGATGGTGGCCCACTCGGCCTGCAAGGCTGCTGCCAGCTCGGGCAGGGTCTGGGGCTGTGGTTGTCGCTGTCGGAGGCGTCGGTCCAACTCGTCCCATAGATGCTCAATTGGGTTCAAATCCGGTGATATCGATGGCCAAGGAAGGACATTAATGTTGTTGTTCTGTAGGAAAGCCATTGTGAGACGTGCTGTGTGAGGCCTGGCGTTGTCATGTTGGAACACGGCGTTGGCCATAACTGGAACGATGTGTGGCCGGAGGATCTGGTCAAAGTAGCCCTGTGCATTCAGGTTGCCCTGCACGTGGACCAGGTCAGTTCTGCCAGTGTGTGAGATGGCTGCCCACACCATGACACTACCCCCGCCGAATCTGTCCACTTCCTGCACGCAGTTTGCCGCATAACGTTCACCACGACGCCTATACACGCGACATCTTCCATCATGACGTCGGAGCAGAAATCGGGACTCGTCACTGAACCACACCTGTCTCCATCGCAGTTGAGGCCATTGTCGATGAATCTGGCACCACTGCAGTCGGAGTCGACGGTGTTGTGGTGTTAAGATGACACCTCGAACTGGACGTCTGGCACGAATTCCTACCTCACGTAGGCGGTTCCGTACGGTCTGGTCGGATATCCTGCGCAAACCTGGTATTGCTGCGGCTGTGGAGGTGGCAGTAGTCAATCGTTCCCGAAGGTGGCGTACCCGGATGTAGCGGTCCTGCCCGGGGGTAGTGACCCGTGGTCGACCGGATCTAGGGAGGTCACGTGTTGATCCATGTTGCTGGTAACGGTCCCACAGTCTGGAGATGGTGCTTGGGGATACATGGAATGCCCTGGCAACGGCTGTTCTGGATTCGCCTGCGTCTAGTCGGCCGATGGCATTGTTTCTCTGCGGTTCACTGAGACGTGGCATGTCCTGGATTGTCAACTGTCGGCCAGATACAGAGGCCAGGCAAGCGAACACCCTGCACTTTTATACTGTCGGTGTTCATGTTGCACGTGCAGACAACGCACGTGCAGTGGTGACATGGTTTGCACGTGGCTGCGTTTTTGCGAATATTCACATTTTGGAACTTTATTGTACAGTAGCTGCGTTTTATCGAATGTAACCGTGGGAATGTGTTTGGGACATGCAATGACCTTATATTCACAAAGCATGAACCGGTAGGAAACATAAAATCGGAGTTATAACCCATTTGTACCCTTCTGCGTTTCTTTTTTTGAAGAGTATATATAAACAAATGTATCTTCATTCACAGGTAGTAGAATCTGTGTTCGGTGGTCGCTGCAGTGTTGATGGATCGAAGTAACCCTGGCGTCTGTTGAAAATCAATATTAATACTTAATACACACTATCGAATGAAAAACAATGAAATGTTGATAAGCCATTTATGCATATAAAGTTTTGAGGTGATGATGTATTCTACATGACTTTTTAATACTTGGTCGATAGTGTTATATTTAAGAGGTGGAAAGATAATCATAATTATAATCAGCAGAATCAGAAGAATTACTAGTTATATTCATTGTGATATGTTTAAAATCTAGTACAATGACAGCATAACACAAATTTATTGTTATTTTTATATGTGCCTATAAAACACGTTTTTTGCATTTTGTTTACGAATTGTTTGTTTTTTCTTGAACTATTGTACGTTTCTTTCCGGTTTCTATTTCCTACCGAGTTTTGTTTTTGGTTTCTGTTTACATGTTGGTTACATATCGTTGTATAATGTATGGCACTGCTCAGTGTAATCAGGAGAATTGCTTGTAGTAATGTGTTAAATATTTATATTTCTTGTGACATGGCTTTACAAAACAGCGTAATGTCAGCACAAGCACAATATTAAATATAGTTTTGTTTTATTTATAATATACTATTGATTATGCATTTTGATTTGGTTAGTGTTGGTTATACTATTAATTATAGTATTTTGTCGTTTCGTTTCGGTTTTCAAATGTATGTTTTAAAATTAAAATATTTTGAATATATATATATTGTTTGTTTAAATACATATATACTGTACACTTGTTTTCTTTTATCATTATATATATATATATTTTTTAAAATATATATATATATATATATATATATATATATATATATATATATATATATATATAAAATTAAGAAGAAGATTATCCTGAATGTTACGTACAAATTATTTCTTTTATCACTGAATCAGTTTATGCTATGCGAGAAATTTAATTTCACAGAATTCTTGTGTAATGTATGCCACTCTTTTGCTTACAATCAAACTGTTACATTATCACAAACAGACTTGTTGATCCTTGTCTTGCAGAATACATTCAGTTATATAAAATCAGTTTTAAATTTTCTTCTCAAATCCGTTTTAATTATTGATGCCTATACCGCTGTTACAGACGGAATGTTAGTCGATAGAAATAGTTATCTCCCCTGACTGCCTCGTAGACTCCTAGGTTTACTGTATAAAGACACCTATAATAAAATAAAAAAACAAATTCGGAATGCAAGTCTGGATAAACTATTGACCTACGACTGGTATATTAAAGACCGTGGTTTGTACTGTCCTGTCTGTAAGAAAATGCCACTTATCACAATGACCAAATCAAGAGTTGATGATTAATAAAAAAAAACATTCTAGTGGTGTCGTTAAACAACACGAAGAAGAAATTTGTTTTGTTTAACGACACCACTAGAAGACACTGATTTATTAATCATCAGCTTTTGGATGTCAAAGATTTGATAATTTTGATGTATAGGCTTAGAGAGGTAACCCGCTACATTTACCCATTGATAGCAAAGGATCTTTTATAAGCACCATCCCACAGACTCGTTAAACAAAACAAACTTTCAGTTTCGGTAGAGCTATAATTCTTGAGGAATGACGGTTTGATGACTATTCCTCTTCGGTACCTACGGATTGGATTCCATTTACACCGACACACCTTTAAGCTGTAGTTTCGAGTAACAGACGGGTGTTTTGGAATGCTATTGACCCTCACGGACAAGAGATTAAACAGAAATGATCGCCCTTACATTCCTTTTAATCATCACTGGACGAAAAGCTGACCACAGGTAAATATCAGATCGTGTCTCCAGAAAAAAAGATCTATATGAAAGATCAACAGCTACATTATTCTTAGGTGCGTCGTAAAATGTAGTCAGCCCAATTATTATAATTATACAAAACATAAACACACCTTGGAAGGGACTGACCCTAGTTTCAACCCGTGAAAATTAACGCTAAGTTTAGTTAATCAACAAACCTGTAACACATTTGAATAAAATTACAATTGAGTAAAACATGAGTCTGTTACTTTGAAATGGTGAAATACCCTCTAAAATAGACTAAAACTCGACTCCATAACTGTTACTTTTTAGACGCAACTGCGTTTTTAAAAATATGAAAAATGCATTTTGTGATATTAAAAACACCAGAATGACCAAAACCACTTCGATTGTGAGGAAATGGATAATCTTAACAATAAAATCTAAGTAAAGTATGATTTCTGTTATCAAAAACTACTCTAATAGTAAAACATATACCTTAGTGTTTAAAAACCAGGGTATGTCCCTTTAAGTAAATAATATTTGTTTTTAACCCACCATATTATTATTATTATTATTATTATTATTATTATTTTTCTAAAAAGGTTTTTCATGTTGCACTTTATAATTATGTTATTCTTTGATTCAAAATACAATGTTATAAATATGGTGTAATAAAATGCAAGTTAGCAAGCTGTGTTTGTGCTGTTATTCTGTTCAGTGTTTATGGGTTTTAAGAACGCAATCTACATTATACACATGCAATAGGGTGTCAGTCACTGAAAGGGTTCACTGTGACTGAAAAAGTTAATTTTCTAGGCATGAACATCCTGCCACGTCCGTAGAATAAACATCTCTCTCTCTCTCTCTCTCTCTCTCTCTCTCTCTCTGTGTGTGTGTGTGTGTGTGTGTGTGTGTGTGTCACTTTCTGTCTGTCGCCTCCACACACACACACACACACACACACACACACACGTGCATTGACGCGTGTTTGATAAGCGTAATATCTTAATTGTGAAACAGCACTTTTAAGTTATATATTTCGAACACCACGGCAGTATTGGCAATAATATATGTAATTTTGTTCAGGAAAATTTCAGTTAAGTAGAACATATCTTTGAAAAGTATTAATATGTTGTTAAAATAAGTAGCCAAATACTAATTGTTGTAGCCACTTGTACCAAACATTACGAATGGACTAATTTGGCTACCAGTGTATATGACCAGAGTATCTCCAGCCGCGAGTACAGGAATGTATGGGGTGTGGGTGAATCTAGACTAGCTAGCCAAGTTTTATGGGGGGGGGGGGGGGGGGGGGGGGGGTCGAGTCAATCTCCCCCGGAAACTAATGATAAAATGAATAAATGAATGAATGTTTAACGACACCCCGGCACGAAAAATACATCGGTTATTGCGTGTCAAACATATATTAATGAACAAAAAATTTCACTTGAGTAGAGACGTTTGGTAAAGCGTTCGCTTGATGCACGATCGGTCTAGGATCGATCCCCGTCGGTGGACCCATTTGCCTATTTCTCGTTCCAGCCAGTGCCTAACAACTGATGTAACAAAGGCCGTGGTATGTACTATCCTGTCTGTGGGATGGTGCATATAAAAGATCCCTTGCTGCTAATCGAAAAAGAGTAGCCCATGAAGTGGTGACAGTGGGTTTCCTCTCTCAATATCTGTATGGTCCTTAATGATATGTCTGACGCCATATAACCGCAAATAAAATGTGTTGAGTGCGTCGTTAAATTAAACATTTCCTTTCACATCATACACATCCGATCGTGTTCACGGAGGGAGATCGATATTAAGACCTGTTTACTACCAGCACAGTGAAGATGTACCTGACCCCGACCTTGACCTGGGTAGTGAAGTTATTTCCGAAGTGGACATTCTGAGCAAATATCAGATCTCTCGCAATGACCACTTAATGCTGAAACATTCCGTCCATCATAACTGGCATCCCTTTGATGACTCGTGAGGTTAAGTTCTGTTAAGTAACCATCGTTTGCTGGTGGGTTTATTGGTTTATCGCATTCTTCTTCACAGAGCGCAAGCAGTCAAGAGGTGCTGTTATTTTACAAGCCGAGTAGAAACAATTTTAATTTATAATGTTGTTTTGTTTCGTTTCGTTTTGATTCGGTTCGTTTTGGTTTCGTTTTCGTTGTTGGTTTTTTGTCTTTTATTTGTTGTTGTTTTTGGGGTTGTTGGTGGTGAGTTTTGGGGGTTTTCTTCAATTTATAATTGTTTTTTTTTTTTTAAATTCTGAGGGTGGGGGTGGGTGGTGGTAGTCTTATAAATGTGTGTCACTACTCATCATCACTAGAAACTGTTTTTAATCGCAGAATATTAATTAGTGTTTATTTCAATATTTCATTGCTTACTATCACTAGAACCGTTTACTCTGAAGACTACGTCTCCGACGATGATTAAGTAATCAATAATGCTACTGGTGTCGTTCAACAAAACAAACTTTAACGTAACGTTGTAACTTGGTCATAAATAAGTGGGGTGGGTCGTAGGCCAGTGCGAGTGGTAAAGCTCTCGCTTGATGCGCAGTCAGTCTAGGATCGATCCCCATCGGTGGGCCCATTAGGCTATTTCTCGTTCCAGCCAGTGCACCACGACTGGTATGTTAAAGGCCGTGGTATGTGCTATCCTGCCTGTGGGATGGGACATATGAATGAATTTATTGCTACTAATGGGAAAATGTAGCGGGTTTCCTCTAAAATTATATGTAAAATTTATCAAATATTTGACATCCAATGGTCGATGATTAATAAGTCATTGTGCTCTTGTGGGGTCGTTAAACAAAAACAAAATAAATAAATAAATAAATAAGTGGGATCGTGCATATTAAAGATCCTTTGCTACTAGCTATAGTGGGAAAACGTAGCTGATGATTAATTAATCTAAACGACAAAACTGTAATACGTCATCAAGACCGTATCTCTGCACAACGTCGAGCTGAATGGGTATTTGGCAAAATAGTGGTTGATTCCATGAATCTCTGTCTAGTGCCTCGTCTATAGGAGGACAGCCACTCACGATGAGATCCTTTACTAAACAATACATCCCTCTTGCACCGCCACAAAGAGGACTGCCACTCCCAGACTAGGTTACTAAATAAAACCTAGCACAGGACAGAGCAGTGTAATCCAGCGGTGCCGTTAAACAAAACTGTAATAAAAAATCGCTAAAAAAAATAATTTAAAAAAAGATATATTAAATTGTAAAGCTACACCAACTCGCATAATATTAAAAAAATAATAATAAAACAACAATGTACAAAAAAATTAAAGTGTTAAAATTTTAGTTAAAGGAAGGGACAATTAAGGCATTTGACCTGGTATGCATATTCAACGATATATAATGCACATTATTGCTTAATATCAACAAGTATAATCGTATAGTTAATTAATAAAACGGTTAAATGTGACGGCTATGATATATAACGGGCGCAGCCATTTTGTACCATCCCAGTGAATACGCCCTCTGGCGAGCTGGTGGTTACGTAATACCTAACGTGTCACGTCAGGAATGAGTCTTCGGACTGAAAAAAAAAAAACATACCTGATTTTTGCGGATGCATCGCAATATTCTGTAATAATAGCCATCCCAGTAAGCCAGCAACAATTATATATCATTTTTAATACAAAATACAATATCAGTGTTTTATTAGTTAATTGGTATTTTCTTTCCGTAGCCTGTACCTGTGGTTTCTAATTGGCAGGTGTATATTTTGACGGTCCCCAGACACTGTGTCTAGACACACTAAAAAGACGTGCTTCTTTTATTAATATCACAGGGTATTTTGTGATAGTCGCACGGACACCCCTCTGATCGTAATGGACTTTAATACTGTAAGTAATTCTGTAAAACCCTTGATTAAGTAAACTTTCCCATCTAAAATCACAAAACTGACCAATTACATAGTCCCGAAAAAAAGAAAATTATAACTTGGGTATCATGAGTGGTCGTTTTTGCTCGAATGTAGCATACCAATAGGCCTAATAATATGCATTTTTTTCTTTGGAATTAAAAAAAGAAAGAAAAATGCTAAAACTCCATTTCGTTCTATTGATGCAAATTGAAATATATTTAGTTACATAGTTTATTATACTATCAAGTCATTTATGTTGTTTTACAAGTCAGGTTGATGAAAGCGAAGCGCCTTGTCGTAAATTAGAGCGTTTGTTTACACTGTGCATAGAGGAGATGGACGGAGCTGACGTCACTTCGCCCCAAGCTATACCACCGGACGTCACAAAAACGAAACAAAATGGCTGCCCCCAGTTAACAGGAATAATCATGTTTTTTTATGAACTCTAAAATTACGCGTTTTTCATTTATTAAAGTGTAAGTATGTGTTGGTGGTCCGGGTATGCATCTTTCCAACACATAAAGCTCTTGTTTGAGTTTACTCTCCCTTTAACATCGATTTGCATCGATACACTTAATTTTATGCATGAGTGAAGGCAGTTGATGGAACAGGCAATGTATTAAAGCAATTGCACGCGCAGTTCTGCCTTAAAGGAAGAGTAAACTCAAACATGAGTCTTATGTGTTGGAAGATGCATACCTGGACCACCAACACATACTGACACTTTAAAGGCATATTGTCACAGACCACTCACCTATTACATGGCCTAACAAAGTATTACTTAAAGGGACAGTCCTGAGTTTGCTGCATTTTTAAAGATGTTATTGACTAACAGAGACATTTTAACGATTGTAATTACATATCAAATATATTTTTTCTGCATAAAATATTAGTGACTGTATATTAAACGTGTTTCTGATTGTTCGAATTTTTGTACTAGGTTAAATTTCATTTTATTTCCTGAAATACAGACCCTGATATTATAAACAAGAAAATATATTTAATATGTAAGTTTAATCGTAGAAATATTTTATCAGTCGGAAACATCTTATAATGCAGGAAACTGAGGAATGTCCCTTTAAAAATATATATATTTGATTTGTCCCTAAATGTACTTTATTAAACCATCTACGTAACCACCATACTCCACTTATCAATGATATTTTATAAAAATAATTGAATTATGGCAACGGTCCATAATTCAAAAACTAACATTGCTGAGAGGGTTGACATAGATTTCACTCCATCATGGTATAGTTAAAGTGATGCAATAGCTAGATTTGGTCTGTAAAAATTAATGTAATTTTGATTTATTATTAATTTTTAGAAAAATAAGGTCCTTAAATCTGTGACAGTATGCCTTTAAGAAATGAAAAACGTGTAATTTTAGAGTTAATAAAAAACGTGATTATTCCTGCCTCGGCGGCGCAGTGGTTAAGCCTTTGGTAGGTAGGTACAGGGTTCACAGCCCGGTACCGGCTCCAACCCAGAGCGAGTTCTTATGCGCTCAATGGGTAGGTGTAAGGCCAATATACCCTCTTCTCTCTCACCAACCACTAACAACTAACCCATTACCCTGGACAGACAGCCCAGTTAACTGAGGTGTGTGCCCAGGACAGCGTGTTTGTACATTAATTGGATATAAGCACGAAAATAAGGTGAAATAAATAAAGTACGTTGGTTAATGCATAGGCAAAAGAAGGTATAATTATTTCGATTTGTTGTGTAGCCACTTTGACAATGGTTGTTTATTTTATATTGAAAAATTATATATACTTATTGATGGCTCACTGGGATGTATATTATTACAGAACATTGCAATGCATGCCTATTTTATCATCCCGCAAAAACCAGGTACATTTGTTTCTCAAGTTCTAAGACTCATTCCCGACGTTACGTGGTAAGTATTACGTAACCAGAGGGCGTATTAACTGGAATGGAACAAAATGGCTGCGCCCGTGATATATAATAGCCGTCACATTTAACCGTTTTATTAATTAAATATAATAATATACTTGTTGATATTAAGCAATAATGTGCATCGTTTATCGTTGAATATGCATACCAGTCAAAAAGCCTTGCTTAAGCATTCCTTTAAACATCTGCATATATGTGTGTACTGTATATCGATTCATATAAAATTACTCATCATTCAGGTGCAATTGCCTACATTGTCTGTTCAAGAATTTCGCCTTCATCCGTGTACCAAAATGAGATTAATTTATACAATTCGATTGTCATTTGATAAGAAATGTTTTCTATTTACATTGATTTGTTTTATGAGCAATGTCTATGTGTGGGTTTTAAACTTAATTGTATGCTTTTATACGAGCTTTAGCAATCTTTAGTTTAGAGTTTCGATTTTGTATAATGATAATACGATGATGCTGATAATGACTGCTGCTACTACGTCGACGACATTGATGATGATAGCGATGGTAATAAGGATGATGTTGACGATGAAAATTCCCATGGTAATGAAGAAGATGACGATGATTATGATGATGTTGACGATAGTGGTGGTGATGTTCATAATGGTGATGATTACGATGATGATGGAGATGATGGTGATTATAATGGTGGTGGTGGTGGTGGTTATGATGACGGTGATGATAGTAGTGGTGGTGGTGATGTTGATGATGATGATGATGGTGATGATGATAATAGTGGTGGTGGTGATGGTGATGGTGATGATGATGATGGTGGTGATGATGATGATGGTGGTGTTGGTGGTGGTAGTGGTGATGATGGTGGCGGTGATGGTGGTGGTGGTAATGTTGTTGATGGTGATGGTGGTGATGTTGATGATGATTATGATGATGATAATAATGGTGAAGATCATGATGTTGGTGGTGGTGGTGGTGGTGATGGTGATATTGATTAACAATCAAATAGTTTATTTTAACTGGTTTTGGGATTGATTGCACATGATAAATCACACCTACCACCGATTTTATGTTAACGGCAACGGAAGACAGCATGCACTTGAGTAGCATTATTGGTTGACAGCTGTCGTTAGAAACAAAACTGTTATTATAGAGACACAAGCCTTTACTAACACAGCTGTTGCCAGTGATAGGCAGGCGCCCGTGAATATCCTGTTAACAATACAAAACCTGTTGGTCTTAGTTGCCAATTCTTCCAGGAATCAGTTTAGTTAGTTTTTCACCTGACTATATTTCACGGTGTAAGTCTACTTCCATAATGGGTTAGCTGAAACAGCATCTTCGCTGGGCGTTAGGAGTATGGGAGGTGTCCAAAATCCTTATACAGCCCTCCGCCTTTTTCCTGTCATATGTCAGCTGTGGACCAGGGATTATCGTAAAGGGGAGACAGGGTCCGCCAGTACTAGGTAAGATTTTAGTTTTATCTAATAAAGTAATTTCATGTATAGTTTACAGATATCATAATAAACAAATATGCGACCCTCGTTAAGTGCAATTGTAATATGAAATTATAATTAATGTGTTTGCATAATAATCTTGGAATTATTTCAACCTCACATCACCTTAAGAAAAAATGGACTCAACGTAACTGACAATATGAGCAGTAGGAGCAGGTGTTTTAATTTTAAATTACTCTATCAAACTTAGCCACAAATTAACACAAATATTAGTAGTTAATGATTCAATCAAGGACAATTAATTAAACGAAAACTAAAATGAAAATGCCCAAATTTGAATACAACTCTTTTTTCACAATAGCATTACTGCCAAACAGCTATATTAGGCTGAAAACGAATCACTACGCATGTTTACACAATTATTCTTGTAGAATGATGGAAATACATCGTAAAAAGGTCTCAGGTCAGCACATTTTGACCGAATATCTCTATCGTTTATGCCAGAATTTGAGGACTTGCTCCAGCAGTAGGTGGGCAGTTGTAACCCCCCCCCCCCCCCCCCCCCCCCCTCTATCCACGGTCTCCCGTCACTACGCTTATGGGTTCAATATTTGGTTACTAGTATTAACGGAGCTCTTTGATTTTTTTAAGATAAAATAGTAATACAACTTCATTATTGATTTTTCCATACAGGCAATCAGATAAAAATAATAATTAGCAGACGTGTAGATATTGACTAGTGCTTAAAACATGCTTCGCTTGTTTTACCTTGAAGTGCTCAACAATTTTGTAGACTGGTTCACGTGGGCGTTATATCAGAGGGCGTTACACCTACGGGCGTCTGTAGTGCCCACAAAAGTCTAAAAATTGATAAATGTCATTTCGATGATAAATGTTGCAATTTGCCTGCCACAAATATCGCAATTTTTCTGCCACAAATATGTCGTAAATATTGAAAAATGTCACACGAC